>NC_046380.1:44989456-45197772 GCF_011125445.2 Fundulus heteroclitus
CCTTTGAGTTCCAAATGGAAGTACTGTGAATGAATACAGCATTGTGTTAAAGCTGTACACATTCAGGATGTTGGCAGGAAATTAAAATGCTCTTCTCTACATTCTGCCACAGATTATCAAAAGCGGCACAAAAACAAAGCAGCATTTCAGGACTTCAAGCCTATCACTAAAGTCTACTATTTGGAAACATAATGGTATCTCTGTGAACAGAAAGTGGAACCAACCAAGGTTTTACATTATCAGCAATAAGGTTGGCCGTCCACTGTATGTTGACTTAAATACAGCTCGATGTGATGTTTTGGCAAAAACATTGTACATATAAAGAATAAAGCATTCAGTCAGGTCCAAATCCCGTGGGAGTCTCTATAAGGGCAGGTTTGCTGCTGGAGTCTGTAGAAAACACTGGTGTTGTGGTGAAGTAGTTCTTCTTCACATCTTTCTCTTTTGGCCTGAAGTGCAAGAGCCTAAACTTTGACTTGTACTTTTAGGATATCATCTGATGAAAGGAACTTTAGCGTGTGGAACCTGGGGTCAAGGGCTGCAGCAATGAAAAGAGTTGACAAGAGCTGACTCAAAGGAGGTGTTTTTGTGTCCATTTTGCCAATGGACATTGGATGTGACATAAGCCTCTCTGCTCAGAGAAACAGAGATGTAAAGCACATTAGAATAACAATGTGTCTTTCACTGTAATTATGTTGTGAGATGTCTTATTAGAAAAGACTGTAGTTAGGCAACATATTGATACTAGTATCATACTTACATTTAACACAAATGAATAAAGTAATGGTAGCTAATGGCGGCTGTAACCAAAGCCTCTCCCTGAATGTTGAGACAATTGTTTTCACTAACATGCTGTGGGGCAGAAAACCCAAACATATCCAGGGTAGAAAACAGACACCAGAGATATCTACAGCTGCTAATTCTATTCAATTCAAAATACTTTATTAAACTAAAAGGGAAACTATATTTGGACAGTAACCTGGTGCATTATGAAAAATACAACATTAACAATTCTCCTCCCGGACTGGAGTGTGAAGGCTCCTGTGATGTATGCTGTGTCCATGCCTCCAACCACTAGGTGGAGCTTGGCTCTTTGTTTTGTTTTTGTCCTGCTGAGCTCTCAGAGCAGAAGAAGAACTAATAAACAGACTAACAGCTCAGTGTGCCTTACTGATAAAAACACATCAGTGCTCCCACATACTTGGGTGTGCTGTGCACAGACTGTGACCCACGCAGACTCTCTGCAGGCCTTTACCTTCATAGTGGAGCGCATCTGTTGTCTACATTTCTTGTGACAAATTTCTATAACTCCCACATATGAAACAGTTCAATATTAAGACTTCTTGATGCAGAGCAGTTCATAGTGTGACACTGCGTAGTGCGTACGCATACATACTCGTAAAAACTCAGCTCTGCGCGTAATGCCGGTGTTCCACCATATTCTGTGACCACCGTATTGTGAGCCGCTGTTGATTTTTCATAGCTTGACTCGGCCTAAAGTAGAAGATGTTACGCCAGCAATGTAAACATAAAAATGTCAAGTAATATCCGGTGCTTACCTGACTCAAACTACTGCTACTAATCATTACGTCACGGGTTAAATATTAATTATCATTTAATTTATGAAGTAAAAAGCCACCAGAAAAAGTTTGGTTAAAATATTACATTACAGTGCAGTCACAATTTATGGTAGCAGCTGTCATATTCTGTGATGTCTATATTTCTATAATAATCAGAATGGCACAGGACTTTAACTTTTGGTGTAACATATTCTACTTTAGGCCAAATCACGCTATGAAAACGCAACAGCACCTCCCCGAGTCATGCAATACTGTGGTCACAGAATACGTTAACACCGGCTCACACTTTTAAGTTTAGTGAAAACATTTTTTTAATCGATCTTTGGTTGTATGAATCAATTTTCAGGAATTAATAAGAATTGATTCATAATTGGAAAATAATTTTTTTAACAGCCCTAGATCTTAAAGTAATGTGGTGCTATTGTGTATAAAGAAAGGAGAGAAGAGTGGACAAAACTCTTGCAGTTCTGGTTTAATGTCAGCCAATCAAACTTAGCTGTATGCATGGTAACAAGGCATTATCAAATAGTAAAGCATGTTTTAAGCACAACTTCGAAATACCAGTCTATCCTAACTCTTAGTGGACATTTTCTCACTTGCACTGTAATTAGTAAATATTCAAGAATTTCCCAATGCTGAAACTGTGCTTTCACAGGCAGGCAAAAATAAAAAATGCAAATTAATCTTAAGACCCTGCTTTAAAATTGTTAAACCAAAATATTATTACTAGGGCTGGGCAAGTTAACGCGTTAATTTCGCGTTAACTCATTAGACTATTAACGGCGATATTTTCTTTAACGCGCGTTAACGCATGTTGCTCACATGCTTTTATTTTGTGAAGGTCTGTTGCTGCGGTGTAGGGGTTTGAATCAGAACAGTAGGTGGCAATAATGCGCCAATAACCTCGCTGTCAGCCCAGCCTCAGATTCAAAGAGGAAGAAAGGTGCTGGCCGGAAAAAAACACAGCTGACATGCGGAAGGCGGTGTTTCCCGCAGGCTTAGGCGAGGCGGTGAGTTGGCGAACGGAACAAGTTTTGTGCGGAGCAGGGGGGTCTGCATCGACGCCGTCGGTGAAGTCGCTTCTCGCTTCAAAGTATCCATGTGTTTTTGCCTGTTTTTCCCTGCCATTCACTATATGCACGCGAGAAAGCAACAACAAAAAACCGCGTGTCAACGTCAAATAAACGCAAGCAACGCAAGCATATCGAGTTAGCAAGCATTTCAGTTTAAAGTTCTTCCAGCATGGAATATGACAGAAACAAGTTAGTTGTAACCACTGCCAAGTTAAACTTTGGTATTGAACATAAAATGGTAATGCTGCTCCCTGCTGTTACCTCAGAAATTGCCTGTTTTTGGTAGATTTTTTCCCCATAAAGAGAATTCCCTGTCAGTGGCAATAAGCTTTAATTTATTATTATTGCTATTTTTTGTTTTACATGTTTAAGTTGAGCTTTACACTAAATATGTGTTACTGATAAGTGCTACAAATGTTACAACACTTTTGTTCATATGGCAGCAGAACATTAAAATAAAAGTGCTCTTTACACTACTTTTGAATTCATTCTTGGAGTTTGTAAATACAATGCGATCAATCGCGATTAATCAGGGCGATTAATCAGGGCGATTAATCGCGATTAAATATTTTAATCGTTGCCCAGCCCTAATTATTACACATAACTACAACGTTATCCTCTCCTCCTTTACAGCTTTGTTAAACTTTCCTCTGACAATGCTAAAGATCCACCCACGATTGTTATATTGCTAATAAATTTACTTCATACAGATCTATTTTTATTAACAATAGACAATTAACAGTACTTTACAAACTGATTTTAAGAGCCTTGATTATTTGAATAAAATGCAGATTATAACAACATATCTCTACACCTGTGTGGCTTGTCAGGACTGCTCTTCCAATAGTTCTCCTCCATGATTTCATCATGCATGTCAGCAGGTGACTGTTGTTCAACTTTTTTGTTTGCTCTTTTCCTCTTCTTTTGTGGTTCTCCTGTGACTGGCATCTATATAGCTTTGTCGCTCTCTGTCATTTTATCCACTTCCTCTGAAGCACACTGACTGCAGTTTGTTTGGTGACTGGGTCAAAATTACGGTCTGTGTACCTGGGGTCAAGGATCACTGCCAAGTAGTAAAGCGGTTCGGAAAAAACGTTTCCAAATGGCTCGTATACAGCTTCCAGTGGAGTAGCCTTTGCTGTGCGCACCCCACTGTTTGTGTCAGCTACCTTGTTCAACAAATGCTTCAGCGCCACAACAGATGGAATCACGTCTGCGGCAGTAGCAAGTTGTGAGCTCATCTCCCTCGTTAACCGGCGAAATCCTCGGTCCTCTACTGTGGAAAATGGCTGGTCGTCGAGAGCAATCATTCCCATTACTTTGGCTGTTATTGACCCAGCTTTTGGGTTGTCTTTAGAGAATTTCTAGCTTTGCTCGAATGCCTGCTGTATCGGGCTTCCAGCTGCTCCGTCGACTTTCATTTTAGCCTGTTGGCTACTTTTAGCACAGTTAGCTTCCTGCCATTGTCTGTGAACGTCTGGGTGATGTTTTTTCAAATGGCATATCAAATTGGTGGTGTTATACGACTTGATGCAGCATCCTACTTTCATAACCTCAGCCGGTGTTACATACCGCTTTTTGCGTGTCTTCTTTAGAAATTATGAAGATCGACCAGACGGCTGACATGGTTCTCTGCTCCTGCTATTCTTGGCTGCGTAACTCATTATCACGTGATCAGCTACTGCTCGCTCCACCAATCCCCTCCTGCAACACAAATCGAAACATCGGATGCTAACATCGGCCCACTTTTAACTATCAGGCTGAAGCCGATTGTTTAAAGGGGAAGTCCGGTCAACAAGGAAAAACCAGTGGCTCATCAGCTATAACTACAACAAATATGTTTGTGGTTATTTAATGAATTTAGCGTTAACCAATAAGAAAATAAAAGCATAAATTGTCGTCTGGATCACTGTGTATGACATCACATCCTGTGACGTCTTTGTGCGGTGAGGCACTGCGCTTTACCAGCTAAATCAATAGGAGCTGTTGTACACAGCTGTGATTAACAACAATTATTTTAGATTTCCAAAAGACTTCACCATTGAAATTCGCGAGAGCTATTGTTGAAGCAACAATGCCCACGTGCATGGCAGCTGGATGTAACAATACATCGGGTAAAAGTGGAAAACACATTAGTTTTTTCACTTTTCCCATTCATGATCCACCGGGTTCTTTTGTTGAAATACCTACCTGAAGAGAGAGGATTTGCCATCTAACTTCTGGCCAGAGAGAAACAACGTCATATGCAGCCAACATTTCAAAGAATGTTTTGAACATGACATGAGAGCGAGGATTTTTGGTAGGGTTTTCTTTCTTTTAATGTAGAATTTGCTGGAACATTTGTTTACCGAGCAGAGCGGTGGAGGGACACGACACACTTAGAAAGCATGCTCACTGTTGTTAAGCCCACCGATTTTATGCAACTTTGGGATTCTTTTTTTTTTTCTAAAGTCGCTTGTAAATTTCATGAGTCGTCGGTTGCAGTTTTCTTTGGGCTTGTTTCTAAAAGTGAAGTCGCTAGTTTGGGCTCTAAACTAAGTGACGCTGAAATATCCTTCCGCCTCATAACGTACTGCAGCTCATCCTGACAGCAGCTCATCCTGACAGGAGCAGAGTAAACTAAGAAAGAGCCCCTCTGATCGTATTTTCTGCAGTTTATGGCTGCAATAACTGATGATAACTGCTGAAAATAGATTAGGCGGTGCAGGTCACCATTTTGAGTAGAGATTGGTTCTAAATATGAGTTTTATACTCATCTTCTAACATTGCAGAACCCAACCTATAAACCGTACTTTAATGCTTATTTGTTGTCTTTTTATGTCCCTAAAATGTAAAATTTGTATTAATTTAAATTTAAATGCTTAATACCATGTCTATCAATGTTTAAGTGGTTAAAAAAATATTTTGGACAATGCCGAAGTTAATGCAGAGATATCGTCCATCCTGTATTGAGTTGTGACACCACGCATCCTTGCAACCGCATGCTTGAAGCTGATCATCATTTCCTCCAGCTCTCTGAACAGCAACTCAACCACTCAGAACCTGGTGTGGGTCCATTCTGTGCACTCAGAACAATCAGAACCAACACACCTCCGCGTTTGTTGTTAGGTTTTTTTTTCTTCCAGTACAAAACCTCTGCGGTATTTTTATGGAACTTCAACAACTCTGCTAATGTCAGAGAGTTTACTTTGAATAAAGCTTGGTGCAGGTAAACGCACGTCATGATCGGATTATTTGAGATTGAGCCCATTTAAATGTGCACACAGAATACTTTCTTTCCTTTTAATCCGAACATATTTTAATGTGATCAGAGAATGTTGCGCACGTCAACATAGCTCCTGTCATCAACCAGCTAACAAGCTAACAGCGGCATCAGACGATCTACCAGACTGTCATTAAAGAGGCATCATGATTCAGGCCACGCAGGACTCCACTCACAGCCCGTGAGCCAAGCGTTGTTGCCGTTTTCACACATTGAAACTGAACAAACGTCAGATATGGTAACGACTTACCCTGCTGTTGAACTCCCACCACCCTCATCAATGACTCCATGTTGTTTCAGCTCCTGTATCATCACTGTGGAGCTCTCATGCCATGTCAAATCTCGCATCTTACTTATTTTTTGCTTTTCTGAAGCGCAGTGTGCGCCTATCTTTTGCGTCTGGTTTGAGCCGTTTTCTGTGTCGTCATTTGTAGAATTTACTACAAAAAAGCAGCATTTGAAAATGCCACCTCTGCATTGCCTCTGCCTAGCTGCGTTGACGTCACTCTGCAGGCGAGGTAAATGGCTCTGCGACAATGCAAGTGATGCATTAATCGATCGGCACAACGGATCGATGATGAAATTCGTTTCTAACGCTTTTGTCGATTTTATTGAGTTGTTGTTGCAGCCCTAGTTTCCATCAATGTTTTTTAATGTGCATTTTGAAGTATCGCGTTAGAAATGGTTGATGGAAACGGCAAAATTATAATTAACATACTAAATTTCGCAAAAAAAGTTTTTGACTTTTTCTAAAACCATTAAATGTGCTAAAGAGATGTAAACACATTTGTCAAATTAGTTCTGACGTAGCGAACATTTATCTCACATGACTGATCAGCTCTTTCTGCTACCGCCGTCTTCTCGCATATTCCCATTACGCTTGGAAAACAGGTGTGGAAGCAACAACAGGTACGTGTGGACCGACGAAGAGGCGCGAGCATTTCTAACCCCGGGTTCACATTGAACGCGGTGCGGGTTGCAGTCCTGATCAACTTCCAGTTTTCCGCAAACAGTCGTTTCTGTTTCTATCCGTCATAAATAATAAAAAAAAAACAGCCATGGTTTTCATTTCTTTGAGCAAAACCCGTTTTCCGTGTTTTTTAAATATCCTATTTCATCCTTCAAAAGCCCTTCTGTTTCCTCAGGTTTCTGAGCCGCCGGTTTGTTTGCACTAGTCAATTTAGCATAAGTTGATGCAGTGATTTTACTCTGAAATTCAGGGGAACTTTATCCTGTCTAGCCCCTGGCGTTTCCTGTTTAGCTCGTGAAATTCAGAAATTGATCTGGTAACCGCTGCTGCGTCCGGTCAAACTTCCTTCTTCCGAAATTTTTTGAATATTTAAGTGCAGCCCTGGCCATTTTATGCTGTTGCTAGCGACCTATTTTTAGATACAGAACACACAAATAAGGAATTTAAATCAATCCTTTATTCAACCAACTTTTTACCAAAACTTCAAGTATTTAAAAAAATGAAAAAGAATGCGTCCTCTCTGAACTCTTTGAAGGGGGCGGTGCGTTCCTGGGTCTGCATTTGTGATTGGTTGAGAGGATGTATTATTCATCAACATAATAGGTTAGAATGCAAAAGGAAACCCTTTTTTCTATCATGGATATATGTCTTTCGATATATATTGTTATTGAATTATCATCCAGCCCTAGTTCTGGCAGCAGATTAATGTGTCACGGACAATATTTCCTAAACACAAGTAGACTTAGAAAGACTTTGTCATTCAAATGCACATTCACAATGTACATTTGAGCAAATTTTTATTGCAGGGCTTAGAGTAAAAAAAAAACACATAAATAAACATTATGAATGGAAGTATTTGTCAGGATTGTAGCGGCAAATCATAAAGGCCATTTTAAATGTACAGAAAAGTTGTGTAAGACCATATGCATAGGGCAAGTATATGATGTATTGCAACAATGAATGGACCATATGATGGTGCAGATGGTACATAAAAGAAACACAAACCAATACAAATATTTATTTTTATCATTTATCAGTAATGTAGCAGCAACCCATGAAAAGACATTTCATATGTTCAGAAAAGTAGAATGTGACATGCAGGGCTCCATGTGTCGTGGTGAGAGGAATGAAATTCTGACGTTTTCTGGTATGATAGACATAGTAATGCTGTTGATTCTAACTTTCATGCTTAATCACTACCAGTGATGAATTTGCAAGTGATATTTTCATCACAGAATTTTGATGCAGTTAAACATTCTGTTGCAAAAGGGAGCACCTTTACAGTTTTTGTTTTGAGTTAGCCAGAGCAGTTGAAGATGTCCCAGCTCTGCTCTGGTAATATGTCAATATTCATCAGTTTATCACAATTTCTTTAAAAGCATTACTGCAAATTCTACCTTGGTTTTACGTTTCATCTTCCAGTGATGGGTTGCTATGAGAGTCTCATGGTATGATAATGAAAAGTGCCAGTTTCACAGTATTTACTATTTACACAAAAATATATTGACTCTTCTAATTTCTTGGCTTTAATATAAAAAAACAACAAATATTTATGCAGTTAGAATAGTAATATGTAATTCTAATAATGTATACTAGTTATAATAATATCATCTGTATTCGTTTTTGATAGCTTAAATGGGATAAAAGCCAGTAGATTTAATTGTAGTTTTGAAGTACTTATTGCGCAGAATTATCTGCTCTTTGTAGAATAGCACAAGTCTTATGAGATGATGTGAGCTCATGAAGTGGCTTGTCGAGTATCTGGCTTAAAGCTCAGTCAGCTGCTTAACATGCCAGCCATAACTTGCCAACTGTAGTTAGAAAGCAGCATTACCAGTGATTGTGGCACTCCTTTAGATTCCAGGGTTGGATCTGTTTTGTCTTTTGTATCCAGAAATATTTACAATCAACAAATGTTTCTTCCATCTAAATGAGGAAAAGTCTAGGTAGTTTCTGTCAGCCAGCTGACTACCAGTGTGCAGCAACTTCACAGTGCTCCAGGCTGGATAACGCTGTCCTTCTGACCTCTCATTAAACTGAGGCACTCCTGTGGCATCCTGGGAAGTAATCATTGACCTGCGCTGTTCTGCTAAGATAACTTGCTTTAATCTAGACCATTTTCTCTTTTTGTTGGAGTGCTAATCTTTTGGCCCTTATCCCAGGTTTTCTACTCATTATCTTCCATCTCTCTTGATCTAGATTTGTAAACAAGCATGCGGTGCAACCATTATAAGCGTCCCTTGTGAAACGCGTAACTGCATGGGGAAAAATTAGACTCTTGAACACTATGAAGGTATATCAAATAAGTGAAGAATTGAGGCAAGAGATTTTGCATGGATTATTTCCTTGACTCAAATCGTTCAAGACATTTGACGAATCTTTGCAGCCCCAAGATAAGACTCTGGTTGGCTTGTTTTAGTGGATGTAAAAGTCATTTTTTAATCAGCTGTAGATGTTGTGAAAGGTACAGCATACATTTAAGCTGGTGTAGAAAGTTCTCTGTGTGTACATTTTGCTGAATATGAACTTGCAGAGGTGAGATTGTCTCCCCTTAAAATCATTTAAAAAAATATAATTTAAAAGTGAATTTAAAGCATACCTGCGCATATATTTTGGTGCCTGAGTTTTAAAAACAACGGTACAGCAGTTAATAGGCTTGTACTGCTCTATATGGTCTCATGTCCCTTTTCCTTTTACTCTGGGGACATCTCACACAGTCCACTGCTTCCCGTTTCATGCATCATCTCTGCAGCCGCGCTGCTCTTCATGGTTAGTCGTCTGTCTTCCTCAGCGAGGTTAAAAACAAGTTTGCTCTCTGACGCCTGACTCACTGGGACGTTCCTATTGGTGCAGCGGCTCTAGATCACCTCCAATGGGGTGAAGCATTTCCTTAGCGATGGGAGAACTGCGTTGCAGAGGGCTGTGCCGGCTAATTCTGTTTTGGACAAAGCAGCAATGGTCCTTGGGAGAATAATGCAGAGGAGGGGGAGGTGAGGGACGAGACACAAAGCCAAAGGGGGGAGGCAGGAGAAAACTACTCTCTTTTGGTCCCTTTCTCTCTCCCTACGTTCCACTTGTTGTTTTCTTGCACACTCATGTTTCATCCTGCATTTCCTTCTTTTTCCCTCCCTCTCACACCATGTGTGATATATGGAGCACTGAATGGGGGAAAGTGAACACAAGTGGCACCAAAAAAACTAAGGAAGTCCTTTCTGCTACTGAACCTTGTTCTTGTGCGTTCCCCCATTAACGCTTTCACTTGCCATTGACCAAAATGCTTTATGTGAGAGGAAGATTCTGAGATTGTCATGAACAATTTCAGATTGGTTTATTCTGTGTTACTCTATTTAAAAAGAGACAAAAGAGGAGCAGAACGACAGTCAAATGTAGAACCCTGGCATCAAATTCAAGCTCAGATTCCTCGCTGGGTTTGTTAGGGGTTAGGGTTGATCCTCTGTCCCGGCGTTAGAGATAAAAGGGAACAACTCCTAACTCTCCCTTTTAAACAGGTTGCCATGGAGAACATGACTGTAAAAGCTGGTCCGTACACTTTGGCCCTTGACATTTTGCTTGACATTTTTTGAACCAGTGGTATTCTTTTCCAGCTTCATGGTGTTTTTCTTCTTCTGCAGTCAATCCCATAAGACTGGCTATAATTTCAGAAGACATCAGAAGGTTGTTGTTTTTTTTTCTTGTGATATGCTCAGTTTGGAAGACTTCTGGAGGGACAGTTGGGCCTTCAGGGGTCAAAATGGTTGCCAGGCCTCTGTTATTTAGGCCTCAGTTAGTAACACCTTGCAGTATTGTACTGACTTTTTTCCCTCAGCTGAAACCAAACTAATTCCCAGCTAGAGCCCTCACATTGATATTGTTTTCAATATTCTTTGCTTTACCTGCTTACTTCATTAACACCTAAAAGGAAATAATCAGTTGTTGAATTCATACTATTTCAACATATTACATTTAATAACCTTTAATAAAATAATATAAGAGTCTTTAGTGAAATCTTTGGATTAAACAGGACATTCAGTGCTTTTATAAAGTTACATGCCTAAATTCTTTTGGTCAGTCATTTATATTTAAAATTACAGATGCACCAATCAGAGACTTTTGGGCCAATTTTCAGTCACCAAGTTTGTAAAACGATGAGTAAATTAAATGAGTAAGTTAAAGTGGCTAGTCTTCTAGGAAAAAAAAGTTTCCTCTTTACAATATTTTGACAATATATTTTCCTTAACATATATTCAACATTGCATGCTATTCTCTTTATGGAAGTCGAATAAGTCCAATGGCAAAATAAAATCCAGATGTTTCCAAAAATTTTATCTTAATAAGTTGTATATATTAATTAATGAAATCAATTTATTTACCCTCCCCTATTGACATGTTTATAATATTTTTTTTGAGTATTTGGTAAAATGCCTACTCAAATAGTAGCTTGGATCATAACATCTGATTAAATGTTTTAAAATGAGATAACCAGACAGACAAATTTATAAACTTATGTGCACATTTAGCAATCTTAAAGGAGCACTAAGCAATAATTCACCACTAGGTGTGTCACAATAGCTGATGAGTACTGTCTGTAGACCAAAAAAAGATGTAACACGCCATGCCTCTCTATACCCCCCCCTCCCCCCCCCACACCCTTCTCACCTGTTGCCTCCTATGTGCATGTTTCAAAGGACAGGGGTTCTATGACCCCTCCTACAGTGCTGAGAATTTTTTGTATCTCAATGCAAAAACAAAAGGCATTAGTGTAGTCAGTGTTGCCAGATTGGGTGGGTTTCCAGCTCATTTTGAACTAATCGAGCAGAAAAAAGCTTATGGGTGGTTTATATAATTTGGGGTGCTTTTCACAACCTTTGAGTTTTTTTGGAAGAATTAATAACAAAATATAGTATATAAAAATGGTTGTCATTGTGTGTCATAAAACTAAGAACTTCCACATTTGAATAAAATGCTATGAAATTGTATTGGTCAATGTTGTAAAAGCCAAACAAGTTCTCCTGGTCAACTTAAAGATGTTTCATGGCTGTGTGTAAAAGAGAAATGGGAGATTGATCTATACTCCACGAGAGAGAGAGGAATTTTATATTAGATTTACAATTTATGTTGGGAGTCTATTGATAAAACATTTTGCGGTTGCTATAACCTGATTGTTGAATTCAATTAAATTTCAATTCAATTTTATTTATATAGGGCCTATTCATGAAACATGTCATCTTGAGGCACTTTACAAAGTCAAATTAAATCATATTATACAAAGAGATCTTAGGTTTTATTTGGTTGCCTGCTTGCCCATTTTGTAGGAATCCTGTATGTGCAATGTTTTTTTCTTTGCTTCAGTGCAGTTGTGTGCTAATGACATGTTCTTTATTATGTGTTTAATAGTTCTACACTTTAACATGAGTCCAAGAAAGGTTGAGATTTGGGCTGTTGGTGTTGTTTTTTTGTGTTTGGGCTGGAAACTGTCAGTCCGATCTGACAATCCTGAGGGTAGAACTGTGTCCATTCAATTAACTCAAAAGTCAGGCATACGCACGGTGATAAACATGAGCACTGATGTCAGGCTAAACATTGAAGTAAACATTCATACTAGGAGAGGTAACCACCGCAGCTAAGGAGCACAAGGATCACAACAAAGCAGAGGTCCCTTGTGCCTGCAAGTAATCCAAGTTCCTTCCATTTCCTCCAACCCCCTTAGCATTAATGTTTACTCCAGTGTTGACTTAAGTGCTGACTTTCCAATAGACATTAATGCCACTACTTCCTGCTCACGCTGGTTTGCTTCATTGTCCCGTCTATTTGTTTGGAAATGAGTATGAATATCCATGCCCACTAACTAAGGTGAGCACGGCCGTCTCTGTAAGCTATGAATGTATTACTCAGTGACCCGTCCCCCTCTTTCTGTGATTGGCTAGCATGTTGCCTTCAGTCGTTGATTTGATTGGTTGAATTGTATGATTGACAAATCAAGATAGGAATAACAAAAAGTCGGCCATTCCAAGGTAAAAAGAACAAAAAACAAAATCCAGCTTTCAGTCCAGGGCGGGGACGGCTGGCTCTGCGGGTGGGCACGGTCCCCCAATGCCACCCCATGCCGCCGGGTCTGCACCATAGTCCATCTAAAACGATACCTTTAGTTCTTCACGTCACTTTTTATAATCAATCAATTTTTTTTGTGCTTTCTATCTAAAATAATGGAATTTTGCTTATCAGTCCTTTTTAAAGGCTAATATGGAAGTTTTACAAAAACACAATTCCAAAAAAACTAATTTATGCAGAAAAAAACTTTTCCAGATCAAATTTTTTTTCTACATAAAACTAATGAAACCAATACCTACAGTAGGTAATGTATATTGGTCAGAACGGTGCTAAGTCCTTCCATATGCTGTTTGCTGTATATTCACTTCAGCCAGGGCCAAATGGCACAGCAGGCTCAATACATGGGAAATAACATTAAAACAAAGCTTGTGTACAACCAAGAAGTCTCACTTTGACAAACTGTCTTTCTGGTTAATTTCTGGTTCAAACAAGTCTATTTTTCATTCAGTGAAGTTACTTGTGACTTGTAGAGTTGCCATAAATTTTTACTCAAGAGTAGCAATACTTAATAATATCATTCAAGTAAAAGAAAAAAAGAAAAGGTCTTAAAGTGTTAAATCTGAGTTGACACCTGCAGACACTCTGTAATATACAATATATCCATGTTATTTGTAATTATAGAAGACGAGACAGAATATTCCTCATTCGCTTTCATTTATTTCCAGCACTTCTTCAAATGTAGAAGTGCACCATATAAGCAATTTGGCATTCATTCAAAATGATCACTTAAAGCTTGAGGTTGGTGTTATACTAGAATGTTCAGCGATTCATTTGGAGTTATTATGAAGGGACCTGAAGCAGCCTTCTGTTGTCAACCATTAATAATCAGGATTGGAAGCTGAGGTGATGGAAGTGGACTCTAGCAGGACACACCAGAAGAACTTTGCTGTAATATGTTCTGCCTGTCTAGTTTAAAGGTTGCAGGCTGATGGATGGTCCACCCTGCATATACGTAGATAATAGACTGTCTTTCCAGAAGCTTCTAACACCTCTGCTGAAACTGAAAACAACCCAGTGTTCTTCCACTCTGCATAATGAAATACAAAACGCTGGATACGCACTCACAGCTTGGACTACTTTTTATCGGTTATATACAGCATGTCTCCTCTATTATACTCTCCCTGTTGCTGTCCTTGAAATATTGACGGCAGCAGATATTTATTTCCTCTGCATGGCAGCCTTTCTCTGCTGCGGCTTAGTATAGCGTCCTGGCAAAGCTTCATCAAGAACGGCAGAACCTTTTGGAGGGGAATATCTGATTTAGCACATACAGCTGCAAGTGTCCAATAGACTCTCCTCTTAGTTCTGGTGCTCTTTGCATAAGGAGGGATTTGTTATATTAGCGCCAGCTTTCTTTTCCTTTGCTTTTCAGAATCAGAATCAAGTTTAATCACCAAGTAGGTTTGCACATACAAGGAATTTGACTTGGTGTTGATGGTGCAGACAAAATAGGAATACAATAAAATGAAATTGAATAAAATGAATATATATATATATATATATATATATATATATATATATATATATATATATATATATATATATACGTTAATGTAACGCAGAAGCTTGTAGACCTGAACGGAGGAGAGAGACAGTGTCCAGTGTCACAGGTGGCTATTGGCCTTGTTCATAAGGCCGGTAGCAGATGGGAAAAAGCTGTTCTTGTGGCAGCCTCCTGCCAGAGGGAAGTGACTGAAATAGTTTGTGACTGGGGTGCGAGGGATCAGCCACAATCTTCCTGCACGCCTCAGAGTCCTGGAGGCGTACAGGTCCTGGAGAGATGGAAGATTGCAGCCAATCACCTTCTTCGCAGACCTGATGACACGCTGCAGTCTGCTCTGGTCCTTAGAGGTGGCACCAGCGTACCAGATGGTGATGGAGGAGGTGAGGATGGACTCAATGATGGAGGAGTAGAACTGCACCATCATTGTCCTTGGCAAGTTGAATTTCTCCAGCTGCTGCAGGAAGTACATCCTCTGCTGGCCTTTCTTGGTGAGTTGATGTTCATCTCCCACTTTAGGTCCTGGGAGATGATAGTTCCCAGAATGCGGAAAGACTCCACAGTGTCGATGTTGGAGTCACAGAGGGTGATGGGGGTAGCTGGGGCTGAGTTTTTCCTGAAGTCCACAACCATCTCCACTGTTTTTACAGCATTGAGCTCCAGGTTGTTCTCCCTGCACCAGGTCGCCAGATGGTCAGCCTCCCACCTGTAGGCGGATTCGTCACCACCCAATAAGTCCAATGAGAGTGCACTGTGCGACCTGCACGTTTGCGTTCGGCGCAATGTAAACACCGACCAGAATGAATGAAGCAAACTCGCGGGGTGAATAAAATACAGTTTATGATGAAGGATTCCAGGTCAGGAGAACAGTGCTGCTGGATCACTGCTACATCGTTGCTCCAGCCACTATTGATGTAGAAACGAATCCCTCCACCCTTCGCCTTGCCGGAGAGATGTGTGTCACGGTCAGCTCTGTGAAGTTGGAAGCCTTCCAGCTGCAGCGCGCCGTCCGGGATTTCTCCACACAGCCACGTCTCAGTGAAACAAAAAACAGCAGATGAAGAGAAGTCCCTGTTTTTTCCCAGCATCAGTTTCAGTTTGTGTAGTTTGTTGGGCAGGGAGCGCACGTTGGACAGGATCATGCCCGGTAGAGGTGAGTAGAGTCCGCGCTTGTGGTGACGCACCAGCGCGCTTCCCTCTCCTCCGGCATTTCGCTGCGTGAGCAAATGTGAGCACACCTTTGACCAGAATGTCCAAAATTTCCAGCGTAGGGAGAAGAAAAGTAGGGAATAAATCCTCTGGTGATGTAGCCCTGATGTTCATGAGCTCTTCTCGGGTGAAATAGCTCCGGGTATAATCGCAAAAACCAGAGTTGGAAAGTAAAACAAAGCAAAAAACAGCGCACCAACACACTGTGGCAGCCGTCTGCGACGCCATCATGAGTTTGATGAATGTTCAGCTCTTTGTGTAATTTCATTTGATTCAAGCCAATGATGTGTTGACTAACTTAAAACAGTGATTTTGTTTATTCATAAATCTCAAATGGTTTGGATTTAACACAATGTTGATAAACTGGTTGTAACTTTCTGTTTGGTCCCCTTTTTAGTTAGTTGAAATGCTTCAAAAAACAACATAATTTCAGAGATTCTTAACCCATTTAAGAAGTGTATGCGCTGCAGCTTCTTTCATTCACAGTAAAATATGGAGGGAAACATGTTGTCTGTGTAAGGGCCTCAGCTCCAATCCAGCAATGTTGTAGAATTAGACCATATTATTGTCAGCTTAATTACAATTACTTTAGAAAACGTAGAATAATACTGGCTCTAATACAGGGGTTTTTAAATTCATTGAATGTGAGCCTCCCCTTGGAATGGGTAAAGATAACCCACCAAACACCACCCCCACCCCAACCACAAACCTACCCTACACAGGTCCCTGCAGTAAATGCATCTTTCTTTTGTGTTCCTGGAATGTTGTTTCAAAAACAACTGATAGCCCAACACATGTTTTTTTATTGTATTTCTTTTAACAAAGTACATTCATAAAAAAGGCCTATTCATAAAATATCCATCCAAATGTTTCCATTTTACATGCTACTTTTACTGAAACATCACAGACAAAGGGCCTATTTTTAAAGTTGAACTGTCATTAAAGCAAATTCATAAACAATTGTTTTCAACAGCAGACAAACTGAACTGTTAACAGATGCCAATGTCAAACTGAACTCACGTCAACAGGAGACGTCAACTGAAATAATAATACAAAAAGATAACCTGAATTTAACAGACATCAACACTTTCCATATTCCGATTTACTTTTTAGGCTAATTATACACAATTTAAACCTATTGCTATGTTAACAACCAAGCATTTTATCAGATGTTATCTCTTATCTGATGTATTTCTGATGTTTGGCACTTTGTTTTACCTTTTGTTAAAGTGCTCTTTAAATAATTATGACAATGATGATGATTATGATCAGAATAAACTTTTGCATCACCTCCCAGAAGCTGGAAAGAACAGAGACAAAAACATTTTTTTCCACACCTCACTAAGTAACTTTAATATGTTAGTCTAAATTTTTTGCCTAAATATTTTAGGCTAAAATATTAAACATTTTATTTGTTTTTCTTCAATCCCACGGTGATGTTTAGTAATTTTTGCCAAAGGCTGCAGCATTTTGATTTAATCCATCTGAATGCAGTATTTGCAAGCCATACTCTGATTGGATGGGAAAAAAGTCTGTCTGTGATTGGCTGGTGGAGTGGACAGTTTTTGAAGTCGCGAGTGCAGAAACAGCCAAGTGAGCGCACAGCTGGTGTTGAGCGTGGAATGAGCAGGTGCGCGCGAGCAGAGATGGAATTGAGAGCGAGGACAGTGGGTTGAGAAGAGTTTTTCAGACTTTAGCGCCGCCACACCGGTTTTGAGCATTGAGAGTTGTTTCACTGCGCACTTGGATTAGTTCCTGCGCGCTCAAACAGAAGGCACAAATGTCGCTACATAGTTTCAGAGTTGAGTGGCAGCGCTGTCTTCTGTCTTCTTCTCTGTCTTCACGCACCTCCCCTGTGACTCTTTGGCCCCCCACAGGGGAGGCGCGCCTCACCTATTGAAAACCACTGCTCTAATAAACCCATTAAACTGAAACCAGGGCAGATTTGGCTGATCGAGGCTTTAGATTTCCAACCAATAATATATCTAACATGATTTAACTACTTTTTATGTAAAGCTTTAGAGCAGTGGTCTCCAACCTTCTTAAGCCCAAGATCCCCAACATCCACTTTGGTGGGAAGCAAGATCTACCTGTAGAGGCGTTGCAAGAAAAATAGCCCAGATTCTACTTCAAACTTGAAGCCTTTTATTCATGAATGATCTCATAAATCAACTGTTTTTGAATTACATAAAATGTTTTGGTCCAACTGGACACATTAATGCAACAAAGAAAACATTGTAAGTAGCATATCAAACTGCCCATAGCTTCACATCAACTTCAATTAATCTCAACACAAAAGTAAAGTAATGTCTTATCAAGTGTTATGCTTATCTCCTGAAGCGTCATTAAAGTCACATTAAAATCAACATTTTACCAAACAGAACTCTTGGGCGAGATGTGCTTGTCAGTGCTGGTAGAGTCACCGCACCATGAGCAGCGCTGTCTGGAGGCGCTGCGCGATCGAAAGAGAGAATGTGTTGCTCAATTTAATCTTGTAAATAAAACTTTCGGCCCAAATTCAATTTTCCCTTTACTGATGTACACGACGAGCGAAGAAAGAGATGGAGAGACATTTGTCTTATCCAAGATCCGTTGCAATTCTCTCTGTTGCCTTTGATTCCCTGACCAATTGAGCATATTTGCGAGAATGAATGAAGTAGAGGCACAAGCTGGGAGCGCATATGAAGCACAATGCGTAGAAGAGAACTTCATCTTAAAAAAGCGTAGAACAAGATTTAAAATAAATAGATTTTCATGTCTATACATTTTATTTATTTATCAAATTTGCAATTTTTTATTATAATTTTCACAAAGGAAATGTTTATTTACACGTCTTTATGGTGTGGGGAAAAACACCGTCAGACGCCATTACAGATTTCAGCTCGCGCACCCCTGGTCTATTCTATCATTGGGAATGTTTCAAAGATCTACCAGTTAATCGTAATCGACGGGTTTGCAACCACTGCTTTAGAGTGTAAATCACCCTGATGTAAAGGCATAACCCTACCCAGATAGTTTTTTTTAAATTCCACCAAAGTGGGCGGTGCTAAGAGACCTTGAGGGTCAGGGCTAAGTGTGGGCGTTAAGCGTGTGCAGTGGACAGGCTGTAGGGCCCTATAATTTCCGCGATCACGGAATTGCGGACGGAATCGTGGAATTGGCAAATTAACGCGGAATCTAGTGTAAACGCGGAATTTCTACATTTGAAATGAAATTCTGTTTTTGTGTGGGAGAAGAACGTACGTCTGGGGGAAATGCACACCGGGGGACGCAAATCGGCGCGACACAACCCCTCCCGCTCTGTCATTTCAGCTTCCCCCCACCATCCCCCATCAAAACATTGAAAACATGGCGAAGCGGCTCTCCACAGCTCCGCTTTCGGCGAAAAAGTTGAGAAACACTGAGGCTGACATCCCTTTGGAAAAGATGACAAAACTGTGTCCGTTTCTAAAGAAACACTGCAAACAGGGAGGAGCCCTACCTGAAAATGTAAGCAGTCTTCGCCAACTTCACCTACTCATATAATTCCAGTGTTTTCCGCAGCGCTATCTTTGCGAGGCTGCTGCCTTGACAAACTCACGCCTTGCTAACATTCCAAAAAAAACACTGAACACTATTGATCAATGGTCATGATCCCAACTCCTGAGTCTGACTCACCACAGGGGCGGGGTGTATCTGCCTGAGAGGCCTTTATAGCCGAGCATGCTGCTATGGTGAGGAAAGCATGTACCGTTTGATCTAATTCAACTGCAGTAGCCACCATTCAACCCTAAGAGGGCAGCACTAAGATAGTTTTAGTAAACAAGTTCACGTTCAAAATTTTAAACTTCCACAGTAACATTAAGGAAGCATCCTTAGGCCCAGTTTATACAGTTTATCTGCAAAAACAATTATTTTGAGGTGAGTGTAACCTTAAAAGCAACCATAACCATTGCTGCTAAAAAAACTGCTGATTAATACCATATTTATTAGGCATGTGTTAAAAATTTCATTTTACAATTCTGAATCGATTCTCATATTAATTCCTTAAGATTGATTCATATAACAAAATATGGATTTAAAAAAATCTTTTTTTTTTTTTGTTAATATAATACTAGTATCAATTTGTTGCATAACTACACAGTCATGTAATTAAGGTAACAGCTAGGGCTGTGCATAAAAATCGATATAAAGATTAATATCGATATTTTTAAAAACGATTTAATATCGATATTCTAGCTTTCAATATCGATATACCTCCCAACCTCTAGGGGGCGTTTTTTTTTTTTTTTTTTTTTTTTTTTTTTTTTTTTTTTTTTTTTTTTTTTTCCTAGGGGGCGTTATTACAGCGCAACCATTACAGTTCACAGCGAAGGAGAGCAAGTGAGACAAATTTGTGGAACGGCCGACAGGATTTTAGAAGCTCCTTTGTCCCTAAAATCAGATGTTTGGGCACATTTTTGGTTTCTGTGACACGTTAAATGCATTGAAGCAAATGCACTTTATTTTCCTGTTAATATGTCTGTGATCAATAAATAGAACATGAACATAATATTTGGCTGATTTTGGTGATTGAATCACTGAGCATTAATTCAAAGTAATAAATATCAATATTGGAATCAAAGCAAGCTGAGCTATGTATCGAGAATCGTATCGTATCGTGAGCTGTGTATCGAGAATCGTATCGAATCGGCTCATCCTAGATGATACCCAGCCCTAGTAACAGCTAAACATTTTTTTAACATAAGCAGTCCAATTTGAGATCACGTCGGACCGGATGGAAAAGAATCGATTCCAAATCCTAAAAATTGGAATGGAATCAACTCTTAAAATATGAATCAATACCCAGCTGTAATGTGTATGATAATCATGTCTGATATTTATTCATAATGTTGATACACAGCCAGCTAATTGGTTGTGGAGAAAACTTGCAGAAAGAGTTCCTCCCTTCCTTTGCTGACTAAGCGCCATGATCAGCTCTCTCACAACCCTTGGTAATACCTTTGAATGGCATGTCTGGGAAGAACTGGGACTTTCTTTAAAATATTGGATTTTTTAAGGGGCTGTTACATGTCTGCATAGACAGACTTTACCATCATTCAGCTGCACAATATACATTTGAGCAAAATGTTGTTGCAAGGCTCCAGGTATCAGACAAAAGAGAAACGTAAAAATAAGTATTTGTCATTTGTCAGGAATGTAGCAACAATTCCAGAACAGACATTATATATGTAGAGAAAAATGGTGTGTAAAACAATATGCATAGTGCAAGTATATATAGCAGCAGGATGTATTGCACCAGTGGTGGTGGTGGTGGTGATGATGATGCAGATAGTACAGTTACTCAGCACAGGGTCCATGGATAGTGACTAGCTCTGTATAGGAGGAGGGGAATATTGGGAGTTCATCCGTTTTATGACATATGGAATGAAGCTGTTGTGGGATCTGGTTGTTTTGATTTGAAGCTGCTGAAGCAGGGTGAACAGTCCATGACGAGGGAGGGGGGGTCTGTTATGGTTGTCTGAGTCCTGGTCAGGCTGCGTCTATGATCAGTGCCATGGATGGAGGAAAGTTCTGTCCCCATGAGTCTCTCTGCTGTTCATACTTCACACTTTAGCTGGGTAATTGACTCTACATTTATGGAAACATCATTTTCTAAAACATAAATCTGAATTTGGACAATGTTTTCTTTTACATCAATTGTTTAGCTGATGAACTATGAGCTGCTGTACGGGAAAATACCTATCAGTCAAAAGTAGTGTAGTACCGATACCAGTATGGGACAGGCCCCGATCCAGCACTAAAATGGTGGTATCGGCGAGTACCAACAAATAGGGCACCGATACCATTTTGATGTTTGTTTGTCACTTGAACGCAACCTTCTCTCCCCCTGACTAGTATTATACATGTTATATAAGTTCATGAAAGTTGCACTATTTTGGCATTTGAGAGCCAAAACTCGGGGTTTAAAAGAGATTATTCAATTAATGATGTCATTTTACTGTCTTATTGTTGCACTACTATTAGGGGTGGGCGATATATCGAGCATATTCGATGTATCTCAAGTTTTCCTCCGCGCGACAGTTAAAATTACTTTTTAATCGCGTGTAAATTTTCATGGCAAGGTTGAGCCGCTGTTTTTAATTCACTGTGAGTTTAGTTTTTCCCACATGCTGTGAACGCATCACTCGCTCCTACTCCAAAGCAGAAAGCATCTGGCGCGCGCACACAACAACGAACTCTTGCGCTTACTTAACGTTGACGAGACATTGAGATCTATGGCGACAGCGGGCGTTTCAGGCAGTGGAAGTATGTCGAACAAAACGCGGAAATTTGCAAAACATGCCGTTGCAGGCACGAGATCGGCTCGGGGCCCTGCGCCTTCTGATGACGTCACTATACATGATTGGTTAAACGTTTGCACAATTACGCAAAACATTATGATTGGTCTGGACAACTTACTAAAGTAATTATAGCGGTGTGTAGGTTTTATTCGAGAACGGGATTGCAGTTTGTAAATGGACAATTTTACGAAGAAATTCTCCATGATCCCTGCGCCTCCCGAGGACGTCACATTATGGCAACACCACTCAAACAAACTACATTGAGCCCGCGGTCTGCATTTGTAACGAATCAATTTTATTTAGTTAATTTAGCGTTTTCTTTTTTCTCAAAAGCTTTAGGCTTAAAGATGAACGTAGAAAAATATAAAATCTTAGCAATTCAAAATAATCAACCCACTTTAATTGATAAAAATGAGGTAAAATATTTAGGTATAATGATTAACAAGGACCACACTGAAAATATTCAAGCCATTTTACAAAAGAATCAACAAATATTTGACAGTTGGCTCAATGGAAGAATATTGTCACAATTTCATCTGTAATAATAAAACACATGCGATCAGAAAGAACAACATAGTAATATCAGTAGAAAAAGGAGGAATAAACGTTATTGATTTTAAAGTTATGAATGCCGTGATATAAAATTAAAATGGCTGCAGACTTTTATTAAAAATTAAAAGAGTTTATGGTTTACTTTCCCTTCGTCCGTTTTTTTCCGCTTATCCGGGGTCGGGTCGCGGGGGTAGCAGCTTCAGTAGGGAGGCCACTTGGGCCAGCTCCTCCGGGGGAATCCCAAGGCGTTCCCAGGCCAGCCGGGAGACATAGTCCCTCCAGCGTGTCCTGGGTCTTCCCCTGGGCCTCCTCCCGGTGGGACATACCCGGAACACCTCACCAGGGAGGCGTCCAGAAGGCATCCTGACCAGATGCCAGAGCCACCACAACTGGCTCCTCTCGACGTGGAGGAGCAGCGGCTCTACTCTGAGCCCTCCCCGGATGACTGAGCTCCTCACCCTATCTCTAAGGGAGAGCCCAGACACACTACGGAGAAAGCTCATTTCGGCCGCTTGTATCCGGGATCTCGTTCTTTTGGTCACAACCCAAAGCTCATGATCATAGATGAGGGTAGGAACGTAGATCGAGGGTAGGAACCAAGATACTTGAACTCCTCCACAAAGGGCAGCACATCCTCCCCAACCCGGAGGAGGCACTCTACCCTTTTCCGGTTCAAGACCATGGTCTCGGATTTGGAGGCACTGATCCTCATCCCGGCCGCTTCGCACTCGGCTGCGAACCGCTCCAGTGAGAGCTGTAGATCACGCCCTGATGAAGCCAGTAGGACCACGTAATCCGCGAATAGCAGAGACGCAATCCTAAGGCCACCAAAACGGATCCCCTCAACACCTTGGCTGCGCCTAGAAATTCTGTCCATAAAAGTTATGAACAGAATCGGTGACATTGGGCAACCTTGGTGGAGTCCAACTCTCACCGGAAACGACTCCGACTTAATGCCGGCAATGCGGACCAGACTCTGACACCGGTCGTACAGAGACCTGACAGCCCTTATTAAAGGGCTAAAAACATTTGTTATTCAAGGTTATTTGAACATATCGTGATATACAGGGGTTGGACAAAGAAACTGAAACACCTCTCATTTTAGTGTGGGAGGTTTCATGGCTAAATTGGACCAGCCTGGTGGCCAATCTTCATTAATTGCACATTGAACCAATAGGAGAAGAGTGTGAAGGTCCAATTAGCAGGGTAAGAGCACAGTTTTGCTCAAAATATTGCATTGCACACAACATTATGGGTGACATACCAGAGTTCAAAAGAGGACTAATTGTTGGTGCACATCTTGCTGGCGCATCTTTAACCAAGACAGCAAGTCTCTGTGATGTATCAAGAGCCACGGTATCCAGGGTAATGTCAGCATACCACCAAGAAGGACGAACCACATCCAACAGGATTAACTGTGGACGCAAGAGGAAGCTGTCTGAAAGGGATGTTCGGGTGCTAACCTGGATTGTATCCAAAAAACATAAAACCACGGCTCCCCAAATCACGGCAGAATTAAATGTGCGCCTCAACTCTCCTGTTTCCACCAAAACTGTCCGTCTGGAGCTCCACAGGGTCAATATCCACGGCCGGGCTGCTACAGCCAAACCTTTGGTCACTCGTGCCAATGCCAAACGTCGGTTTCAATGGTGCAAGGAGCGCAAATCTTGGGCTGTGGACAATTTGAAACATGTATTGTTCTCTGATGAGTCCCCCTTTACTGTTTCCCCCACATCCGGGAGAGTTACGGTGTGGAGAAGCCCCAAAGAAGCGTACCACCCAGACTGTTGCATACCCAGAGTGACGCATGGGGGTGGATCAGTGATGGTTTGGGCTGCCATATCATGGCATTCCCTTGGTCCCATACTTGTGCTAGATTGGCGCGTCACTGCCAAGGACTACAGAACCATTCTGGAGGACCATCTGCATCCAATGGTTCAAACATTGTATCCTGAAGGAGATGCCGTGTATCAGGATGACAATGCACCAATACACACAGCAAGACTGATGAAAGATTGGTTTGATGACCATGAAAGTGAAGTTGAACATCTCCCATGGCCTGCACAGTCACCAGATCTAAATATTATTGAGCCACTTTGGGGTGTTTTGGAGGAGCGAGTCAGGAAACATTTTCCTCCACCAGCATCACGTCGTGACCTGGCCACTATCCTGCAAGAAGAATGGCTTAAAATCCCTCTGACCACTGTGCAGGACTTGTAGATGTCATTCCCAAGACGAATTGACGCTGTATTGGCCACAAAAGGAGGCCCTACACCATACTAATAAATTATTGTGGTCTAAAACCAGGTGTTTCAGTTTCATTGTCCAACCCCTGTATATCGTGTATTGTGATATAGCCCAAAGATATCGGGATATTAGGTTTTTTTTATAACGCCCACCCCTAACTACTATTATACATGTTATAATTTCACGAATGTTGCTCTGTTTTGGCCTTTGAGAGCCAAAAGTTTATTCAACTGTTGTCACCTATTCCAGGTAGGCAATAAAAAGTTCTACTACCCTAAGTAGTATGCATTTCTTCATATATACACACACACACACACACACACACACACACACACACACACACACACACACACACATCAGTTTCAAACAGATGGTATTGGTATCGGCCAATACTGCACAGCCAGGTATCGGGTATCGGTATCGGGGCCAAAAAATGGCATCGGCGCAACACTAGTAAAAATATTGTTAGTCAGTGGTCACTAATGCTGCAGCTAAAGAAGAGAGATGTGACTGTATTGGCAGGGATACCTCATGGCGGTTGGTATTTCACTTGATGATACCAAGAATTTTACTTCTTGTTTTTTTTTTTTTTTTTTTTTCCGTAAAGCATGAAGCCCTTTGCAATTAACTGGTTGCCTTTGTGAACATCCATTCAGTATACCTCTCAGATTATTAATGACTTTAATTTTAAAGTGATTCTTATTTAGTTTCTCATCTCACCTGCTAGCAAACGGTCATAGCTTTTTCTCTAGACAGCTAATTTTAATCCTGATCGGAGCTCTCTGTTCTTTTTCTCATTTTGCAGAGCAGCGTTTCCCTTAAAAGTTGGTCAGTTGGTCTTGTGCAGCACTCTGTCTCTCAGACTTTTTCCTCATCTCGCTTGCGTATTGGCATTCTTGGTTTCTCTTGTGTATTTTTGTCCAGGTTTTGTCAAACTTGGGGCTTCATAGGTTGCAACACATTTCTCAGCTAGCAGGAGTATGTGGTCACCTGCCTGAGTGCACATTGCCCTGCAGAGAGCTGAAAGTGGAGGAACGAGCAGGTAGAGACAGAAAAAGCTCACCATGTCACTTGGCATTATTTAGACAGGCTAATAAATTTAATTACATTAACTGGGAACACGTGCAATTACTACATGCTGTGATCTTCTGGGAGGGGTGGCCCCTTGGATAATGATAATGATAATGATGAATACCTAAATGTGACAGATACCCGAGGCCTGAGCAGGAAGCAGAGGCTGATGCTGTGAATTGATGCTTTCATTAGTCCCCAGTCAAAGCTGTACGCTGCTCACAAAGGCCTGTGCATCTGATTTCTACAAGATTCCCCTCCTTGCTCAGCAGGAAACAACATCATCTTTGAAATTAAGAAAGATCCTACATGTCTGAATAACTGGGTCAAAAATAAAACTATTCTTTGACTGCAATAATTCCCAGCTCTTGGAAAGCAGCTGCTGTGCCCGCTGATCTCCCAGCAGGAGTTCCTTCTGTATCTGCTGGCAGACGACAAACACAGGCCAAGAGTCGAGGGCCTCGATAACTAAAATTTATCAAGGCATATGGTCTGCCTGCAGGCTTTGTTAAATGATGTTTAATTATACTCTCCACATTTGCAGTCTGAGGTGTTCCCGGCCCCAGAACGGGCAGAGATGCAGCTGGTCAGTACGCTCTTTACTGTCCCTCTGTAGAAAGTGGGGAGGTTGGGAGGGAGGCTTGCTCTTCTCATCCAACGCACCGAGGCAGGGCAGTCAAACTTTTTTAAAGTAGCAGGCCACACACTGTCAGGTAGGAGGGTGCACTCATGCCGGTGCCCGAGCCCCGGAGGGGAGAATTTTGAAAAATAGAGTCTCCCTGATGTATTTTGGAAGCTTTCAAGACAGGGGACTATTTAAAGAATAGAGTCAAAGTGCATGTTTAAATTGAATAAAAGGCAAAAAAAGAAGTGGATGATCAATTCTTCAAAAACAACCTTTGTTTTTTTTTTATTACTATTCTTAAAACATTATTTTTTCACATGATGTTATCATCATGTTTTAACAAGGTAATCTCCATTTGCATAAAATTAGTTTAATTTGAATTACTAGCACCACATAAAACAGATCAGATTAGGTGAGGTCTATTCATCTTATTATTATTATTATTATTATTATTATTATTATTATTGTTCACAGTTCTGTTCTAAAAACAATTGTAACATTTCTTCACGAACCAAGTCAAATTTTTATGATAAAAATACAGGGTTGGAATTTGAAATTGAATTTACATGTTTAATTTATTTCAGTCATATCGCTCTTTCGAAATCTCTTATCTCAGTTTAATTTCACTTGCACTCATCACACACATGATATCATATCATCGGCGAGGATTCTAGAGACGAACACAAAATGCATCCCCTGAAAAACTTTGATAATTTGCTGCTGTAATATTATATTATATGTAATATTATAGATTTTTCAGAATAAAAAGCTAACAGATGTGCATAATCAAAAAATATCAGAAAAACAATTTTAGAGCATTCAGTATTGTAAGAAAGCCCACACTGTTTCTGGATAAGTACATTACTGTATGAGTTAAGTTCTATTCCGTTTTATGCCTCTTCCCTTGTAAGTTTGAAATGTCCCATGCTCCTGAATGCATCATAGCTTTCTGACACTCGCGAAGGCATCGCACTGGTCTATGAACGCGGTGCTGTGTAGATGCACGTTTTATCTTCCGCTTAAAAAGCTTTGCAGTTTCAAAACTCACGTCGGCTCTCACGGTTTATTGCACTTTTAGGCATAACACCGGTTTGTGTTTTGATGGGAAAAGTAGCATCTCGGTTGGAACAAGGAGCCCAATCACTCGTTAATGTTGCTCTCAGTGGAGACAGATGCTAAGGTGATTCTTGGGATGTATAATCGGGCAAATGTAGGCGGCGGCAAGAGCTGCTGTAGACGGCGATTTGCTACTTTTGACTGCGCAGCCGAGGGAGTACAGTGTCTGTGATCTGCACCCCCAGGAGTTTGGTGCTGTTGACACGTTGATGAGGAGGGGGGTGTGCAGGGTTTCCCGCAGCGCTATCTAGGAGGCCGCCTCGCCAAACTCACGCTACCGCCTCGCCAACATTCCAAAAAAATAAAAAATAATAACTCGATATGCTTGCATGTTAATTTGACGTTAACACACATTTTTTTTGTTGTTGCTTTCGCGCGTGCATATAGTGAATGGCAGGGAAAAAACACATGGATACGCCCCCCCCACCCCGCAAAAGGCACGGGGTGGGGGGGGCGTATCCATGTGGTTTTTTTTTTGCACCACTAGGTGTTTGGCCTCCTCTTTCCAGGCCAGTTCATTGTTGTCCCTGATGAGAGCCACCACGGCCCTGTGGTCTGCTTACTTAATGATGAGGTCCGTGCTAAGCGTGGCAGGCAGTCCTGGGTCATCGGGGTGAAGATCAGTGGGTCAGTACACAGCCCTGGGGGAGCCGGTGCTGAGGGACAGGATGCTGGTGGACCTTTTCCAGTCCGTCTGACTGGAAGCACATGCTTCAGAACCCACATCCGTTAATCTTAAATCTTGATATTTGATTCAAATTCTGCATGGGAAATATGGGACAACATCAGCAGTGGTAGTTATGATCCTAATTTTCAGAACAGTTTTGCTGTTGAAAAGGGAGATGCATCCTTTAGACTTACTTTTGTACCATTTGACACATTTGTAAAATAAAAACATAAATTTTAAATTCAGTGCTCATTTCTTCTTTTTTCCCCTCTAACAATACTAGAGTCTAGTAATCAATATATCTGAGCAGTAATTGAAGCAGTTGGGTCCTGCTCTGCATTTCCTCTGAAGAGAATTTTCTAGCAGCCCTTGACTACGTTAGACTGGTATAGAGTTACCTTTTTTCAGCTCGGGCCATAATGATCTGCTGTATGCTACAGTTATATGCCCCAGCTCTTCTTCCTAATGTATTTACCTCTTTATGAATGTAGATGTGTGTCGGTGAGTGTGAGGTGAGGTCTGCATGCAGCCGTAGCCATCCCTTGGCCTCAAATCAGAACCCTTTTAATGGCTTCAGCTCAACCAGCAGAGTGGTGTCAGAAGATGGAGACGGCCGTCTTATATTTATCCCCTGCCTGGCAGAGCAGCCATGTGTGCGGGGGCAGACGGAGAGGGCTGGTGTAATCGCTCGGTTCCTTTGTGTTGTGGAGGTTTGGTCAAGGCGACGGTGGACATGCTGTTCAAACCAAACCCAAATGCAAAAAATGTAGATAAAAACAAAAAACATCTGTTTTACTACCACAACTTGACCTCAGCCTTTAGAGGTCAAAGGCCACTACAGCATCTGTTGCACGATTCTTGTTGTGAGGGTTACCTTACCCTAGCTGCAACCATGCCCATTAATACAGATGCATGTTGGAAATGGGGTTCTCAACAGAATTAACAGATTTTGTTAATGTTCCACCAACACCAACTGTGTTAGTAATGTGTGTTTATGCCTTCTCAACATGTCCCTCTGCCTTTGCTTTGCTTTGCTTTGTAAAATGGCCTCGGTCTGAGTGTTGAACCTGCTGGTAATTTGAGCCTGGTAACCATAGCCACAGAAGGAAATAAGGAAGTGAAGGAGGTGGAGGCTTGTGGTGGGACAGAAGATGAAGTTATGGCATTCTGCGTTATAGAATTGACCTTCTTTACCCCCTATCCTCTATAATTAGATTAGGAACTTCCTTTCAGTAAGAGGCTGGCTATTTATGGCTTCTTCACAGATCCTCAACATCAACAATATACTGTAGACACAGAGTCAGAATATGTGGCACGTGAATAATTAGCTCACAGGCCAGGCAGTTCTTCCTTAGGTGCACACTGCGTATAACAATCATTTTGTTAAATATTGTTCAGCGCAGTAGTACTAAAGGTTTTGCCAAGGTTACAAAATGTTTGCAGAGACTTTATTTGTGTGAGAAATACGGGTTCAGGATGCATATGCATCTTTTATTACGCCATAAAACACCTGGAAAAGGGTCTTACTGTTACTCTTTCAGTCTTCCATGTTGGAAATTCTGTATGTTGGCATGTAAATGATCTATCAACACCCGGATGTTTGTATGCGTGATTAGCCCGGTTGATTAGTCACATTTCTGCAGAAACATCTCTCTGTGGTTGCCTTGGAGCTGAAAGACGCGAGCAGCCCGGTTTGGATCCCTGGGAGCGCGACACAAATGTCACACATCCTTGTGCTGCTCATCCAGATGGCTTCGTCTCTGTGTCTTTGTGAATCTCGCTTCCTTGTTGTGAAAGGCCGGCGTTGCATTATGGTTAATGTGATCAGGCTTGTTGGTGGGCTACCATTTCAGCGCCGTGGTCAGGGGATTGGCCGCGCTGTGAGGCTCAGCATGTGGGTAAAGAACAGAAATCAGGTTGGTGTCTGAGCTCAGCAGCACAGGCAGCTTAAAGAGAATGAAAGCAGAGCTTGGGTCAGTGTTTCAGCAGCACACAGTCACATGAGCAGAGAGCCAAGTGATGACTCATTCTTCTGGTGTCTGGGTAGAAAGCGCCTCCTGCTGGAACTCTCTCTTACTACAGCCGAGGTGTAGAAGATCTGGTATTCAGGCTGTTCTTTCATTTTGTTTGTTGGGCGCATCAATGGAGGTGCATGTCAAGCTGTGATACTAAACATGCAAAGGGAGGAGCTCTTTTTTTCATCCCGCAGCTCTCACTGTCAGCATGAGTCAGTGAATGCTGCTTTTCTTCCATTACTGAGGGACGTTTTTTGGAAGTTAATGAGCCTGGAGAAAATTCTTTATTGCTGCAATCGGAGGACCGATTGTGTGTCAGAGTGCTTGTATTTTCAAACAGTCCCAGGTCCCAGAATCAGTGGAGAATCAAAAATAAATTCACAATTTAATCAAATCTGTAAAAAAATTGTAGGTATGGAATAAAAGAAAAGAACAATTTAGGTTAAAACATCAATGACTAGGCCGTGTTCCCTAGACCGTATCAAAGGATGCCGTGTCTTGAAACGTGAGGTTATTCCAAACTTTCAGTCTCTATATATTCATAAATTATTATATTTTGAATGTCGCTCACTTCTCTTGCTACATTCTTATTGATTGAATGAATATGTCTTTAAATCTACATCTGCCAGAGTTAAGAATAAATTTGGGTGTAACTTTATTCCATGTTTATCACATTTGGGATCCATTTCATATGATTCATTCAGGTGGTCTATCTAGCAACAAAATGTGTTTTACAAGAGACATCTGTTTTCAGTGACGTAGCGAGTGATGTATTTTTGTTTTCAGCAGACAAACGGAGCAAATAGTCCTGATGCAAATCAATAATGCATGTAGAAAAATCCAAAAGGAAAAGAAATTGCATTGGTCCTCCGGACGGGTTCTTACGGTGGCCGACAGGTGCAAATGCGCAGCAAAAGAGAAAACATGCAAACAAAAAAAAGACATGTGCACAAATTAAATGCGGCAAACAAAAAAAGAAGACACCCCCGAATGAAATGCAGCAAACAAAAAGTGTTGAAAACGGAAGTGCGGTCCGTGTACTTTCAGGCAATTCGATTTTTTTCCAAAACAAAGCGGTTTTTCCGTTTTTGTCAACACAATTTAGAAACGGAAAACCAGAAAAACTTAATGAAAAAAACGGCCCGTTTTTCGATTTCGCCAATTCTTTTTTCCATTTTCTTTTTAAGATTGAAAGACGAAGACGCTTTCCCGGCTGGCCCGGAAGTGCAGAAAAATATTTAAAAATAAAAGCCTAGATGTACATGTAACATAATGCAAGTCTGAAAAAAAAAATGAAGCATAGAGATGTCTTTTGAATAAAAAGAGGACCTTTTTACGTTGCAACATGATAGTTTATTGTAAAAAAAACGTGAGCTTTATTACGTTATTGTGTGTTTTATTGTTTGGGGGGGGGGGTGTAATGTCTGGGCAGGATGAAGGTTGAGATGAAAACCTGTTGCTGTTAAATGTGACAACAAAGATTATGTAATGTAAAAATCTAAAATAGCATGAGTATGGGGAAAACTCAGCAGAATTAACTTATTTTTAATCAGTTGAATGATTAAAAATTATTTTTTGAAGCAGCAACATCCCTACCAGTAGTATAACGTCACATTGTGGGGATTTGGTATAAGCAGTTGTTTAAGTAAATAGTGTAACACTTCAATAAAATATTAACCACTTGGTCTCATATAAATGTGTGAAATAACCACAAATCTTCAATATTTCAAGCCAAAATAAATATTAAAAATTCTTAGTACCTTAAGGGAAATTTAAATATATTAAAAAAAATCAATCAAAAATATAGTAGAAGAATGTGAGCTGCTGGCAGGAAGGATCTTGAGGAGCTATCATCTTAAAGAACATGAAGAAGTCCCTTGCTCTGTTGATTCTTCACTGTGTTTTGGAGAGGAGGAAGTTATCCATCATCTTCAGTAGCTTATGCAGCATTTTTTTCTGGACAATCAGCTCAGCGGTTCCGGTAGAGGATCCTCAGCACAGGACCAGCTTTCTGGATCGGTTCTTTCAGCAAATGAGCAAATAATTGCAGTTTCTAAAACAGACTTAAAAAAGCTAGGCAATGCAGCGTAACTAGCTATTGGTTAGATTGCATATTTATTTCATAAATAGTAAAAGTGAGTTATTGTCATTTATTCACTTAACATTAAAAATAACAACAAAATTCATTTTGCCCTTTTTTATTGTTTGCAAAACCCCGTGTGACAACTCAACCTTTGGAGGTGCAACATGTCACATGGTGACAATCTCCATTAGATCGCTTATAACTCTGCACAGGAATAAGATATGAAAAATACCAGAATACAAAATATATACCTGAGACTTTGCTCTTTCATCTGGTCCATATGTTTTTTATATATGGTGTTTTGATTCCAATATTTATGTATGAGTGTAAAAAGTGCCCCGGTCTCCCCTATTTGTTTTTGTTGTTGGTGAAGATAAATCAATTAAATCAATAAAAACAACTTTGTTTCTATGTTAGCTTCAACAATATATACTGTTCACTAAAAACAAGACACATATAGACAGTAATCCTATGTGAAGGTGGGTTTTGCTTGATGAGAAAAATCTTCAAATAATGCTTCCATATTTTTGTATACAGCATTTGATCAGCCTTTGTGTTTCATGTTCCACCAATAAAACACACAATAATGTAATAAAGCTCACGTATCTACAATAAACTATCATGTTGCGACGTAAAAAGGTCCTCTTTTTATTCAAAAGAAATCTCTCCGCTTCATTTTTTTTCTTCAGACTTGCATTATGTTACATGTACATCTAGGCTTTTATTTTTAAATATTTTTCTGCACTTCCGGGCCAGCTGTGAAAGCGTCTTCGTCTTTCAATCTTAAAAAGAAAATGGAAAAAAGAATTGGCGAAATCGAAAAACGGGCCGTTTTTTTCATTAAGTTTTTCTGGTTTTCCGTTTCTAAATTGTGTTGACAAAAACGGAAAAACGGCTTTGTTTTGGAAAAAAATCGAATTGCCTGAAGGTACACGGACCGCATTTCCGTTTTCTACACTTTTTGTTTGCTGCATTTCATTCGGGGGTGTCTTCTTTTTTGTTTGCTGCATTTTATTTGCTTTTTGTTTGCCGCATTTAATTTGTGCGCGTGTCTTTTTTTTTGTTTGCATGTTTTCTCTTTTGCTGCGCATTTGCACCTGTCGGCCACCGTAGGTTCTTCTTCGTTGAAACATTTCCTCTCTTCTCTAAGAGACTTCATCGTTCTGGACAGGTGTACATAAACTCAGTCTTATAAGCAGAGTCCTTGCATTGTTGCTCAACAAGTTTAAAACTGGTTATTCACATTCAACCGACCCATCGTTGGAGCTCTGAGGGCCACTTATTGTTCCAGGGGGTTGGGTTACACCCAGTAACAACATTAGAAGAGAGGACGATTGGACCCGGAGGCCTCCACCTCTGTTTACTGACGTCTGGTTTCTCTTTACAAAAATGGCTCCTTTATTCCTTCTTCAAACCAACGTTCTTCCCCATCCAGGATGAGAACATCTTCATCTGTGACAGCATGACCACTGGGTTGCAGATGAGTCCTGGCCTGGTGATGCTGCTCTCCTGTGCTGGGTCGTCCTTTTGTCCAGTGGCTGCGTTGTTTTGATGTATAACTGGTCACAGTCCCGGCACCTAACAGCAGACACAGCATTGCCTTCTTGTACCAGGGGATGGCTCTTTGGTGTGTACCAGTCTTTGCCCTGATGTGTTCTGGGGTTGAAAGCCGTCATGTTTAGAAAATCAACATCTCCGTTTCTCTGAAACTCCTGTAACATAACATCATGTCTGCTTTGAGGAAAACCAAGTTGGGATAACACACTACGGCCTGTCTTGTATGCGATTTCTCATTCTCCCAGGCTCCTGAGTCCTGATGACTCCTAATTTGTGCTCTAGTGTGATGGGAGTCAAACCGCAAGTACTGGTCTATGTGGGTGGGTTTGCGTTATACACATCGTTTTTATCTGTCCTCCATCCAAGACTAAGACATATCAACCCAGGAAAGCCAACCTGCCATTTTTTTTACATCCTCTAGTGTGAATCTCAGTGAAATGTTGGACTTTCTGAGATTTAATTTTAACCCCGGTGTCATTGACCTGGAGCAGTGGCTTGGTGGTGTGCTTGAAAGCTAAAGCTGTCTTTTCTGCCTCCTCTGTGTACAGTTTTACAACAATAAGAGAAACTGGGGATCCCAAAGCTTGCCCATGTTTCTGCCGGTAATAATTCCCCCATGTGTGAAGTAGGTTGACTGCAGGCACAGTTTCAGGAGCTGGCACAGTTGCTGTTTGGAAAGAGTGGTTCTGCTGCTAAGAGCAAATAGTATTTTCATCTTTACATCTGGAAATAACCATAGAGTCATTTACTTGATGAGAACATGCTGTGTTAACTGTTAATGTTTTTATTAACCAAGTTTACACAGACGGGATCATCCTCATATCTGTATTCAGAAACATCCTTGGTATGTTCAAATAATCACGTGTGATAACACATGGGAATAAGACGTGTCGTTTTCTGTTGTCCTCCACCAACTGAATGATTAAGTCATGACACTCATCTGTCACTTAATCCCAAAAATAAAACTAGCTTCACGTCTAGATGGTTTGAGATGAGGCTCAGTCAACTGGATCCACTCTTCCTGCAGAACGCACGCTCTCCACACAGGCACTACAGGTTGGGTTGGGGATAGCTGCTTGGTCATTAAGCGTACATGGCTTTAATGCATGCCGATCGGACAATGTAGCTTGAAATTAAGGAGCATTGACGTAGAGCAGGGGTCCTCAGGACCCACTGTTCTGCCTGTGTTAGGTGTGTCTCAGCTCCGCCACACCCACATTAAACGATTGCAGCAGCCATCAATGGCTCCACAGACCTGCTAATGGCGTGATCTGGTGCTAAATTTAATAAAATGAACTGTGAACCCGTACAGGTTCCATTCACACCTGCCCAAACTGGCACGCTTCTTCCTTGCAGCAGCGCACAGAGACTCCCGTCTCGTCCCTGCAGACGCACATCTGACCTAAACAAAGAGCTGCTGCTGCTGTTTGTCTGCTAGCAGGTGGAGAACAGCCAGAAGAAACCATGTGGCCGCTATAGACGAGCTGAACACGGAAGCCCTGTTCAGAGAGACTTTCCCTGACACACAGGCAAGACGACGGAAATGCTGAACGGTGCTACATGTTAAGCTAGCATTAGCAGTTGGGCCCCCTTTGGCTTTGCTGCATCACGGCATGCAACACTCTGCTCTGAGCTTTGGGATAGAAGCTGTTTTTAAGTCTATTAAATTCTATCTTAATTTAACGTTCTTGATTTCATGAATCATTTCCCTGATGGAAGTGGGTCAAACAATGCATTACTGGGTAGCTGGGATCTATGGCTATACGTCTGGCCCTGTGCTGGACTCGTGCAGCATAAACCGTGTTTAGATCCTGTGGACGGCATCCCACAATCCTGTGTGCTGTCCTCACCACCCATGCTAAATCCTTCCTCTCCCGTAGCGTGCAGCTGCCACACCACACTGTCATGCTGTGACACAAAATGTAGCTGTACAGGTTCATTAACAGCTGGGTAGAAAGTCCAGTGCGTTTCAGTTTCCTAAGGAAGAAGAGCCGTTTTTGGTCCTCCTCCAGCAGATGGGCGGTGTCAACAGTTCAGGAGAGGTCAGAGGAGATGTGAATGTCCACTCTTTCCACCACCTGCCCCTCTATGCAGGGAGGACCATGTTCAGTCTTCCTGGACCTCCTGCAGTCCTGAAAGTAGAGGAGCAACAATGTTGAGACACCAATGGGTCGGGATGCGATCCGTCACAATGGAAAAAGGCTCATTTGAATAAAATCAACTGCGAATAGACATGTAATCATTTACTAGTTGTCGTAGAAGTTACTTTCACAACAACAATTGAACACTTCATTCACAAGAAAAAGGCTGTAATATTTCTAGCTGGCTGTGGAAAAGGTGTATTGCTGGAGTTGTGGCTGCTTAATCAGACCTACAGCAGGAATTTAGCAGTTAGGTTTTGTCACATTCCCGTCATTAAGAATGAGCCCATGAACTGGAATGGAGCAATCCTAATCATAGATAATCATAGAATTGACATATCGGTAAATTTTTCTGCCAAACATTAAAATTGTGTTGTATTGCTCATAAGGAATGCTCCAGAACTAAACCTGCCATTTTAAGCAGCCAGTTAAAGCTTGATGTTTTGAACTCTTGCTCACTGCGTATTCTGCCCCATGTCCTCAGGTCCCCGATGACCGTGAGCCGTGAGCTCCGGCTCAACGGCGCCCCCCTTCTGGAGTGCTCTGTTGCTGTCATCTGGACCTTGTGATTCCTCTGCTCCCTCACTTCTCCCCCATCCCATCCTGTCCCTCCTCCCCCCTCCCCCTCCTCCCCCTTGTCCCCCCTCTTCCACGCGTCGCTGTGCTGGACGTCATGAGCATAGTAATCACCCTGGGAGTCACCACACCTGAAACGTCTTACTCGGATATGGCTGCTGGATCAGAGTGAGTCACAACAAGCTCGCTGGAGCTGGCTGTCGTCCTTTGTTTTCCCCATTTTAATTGGATTTCTTTTTTTCTATCATCTCCTATACGTTCTGATTACCCTGTATGCTGTATTTGGATTTCAATAGTGCGTTAACACTGTTTATACACACACACACACACACACACACACACACACACACACACACAGTGGGGTAAGAACGTTTTTAGTCAGCCACTGATTGTGCCAGTTGTTCTACTTAGAAAGATGAGGACTGTAATTTTCATCATAGGTTCTCTTCAACTATGAGAGACAACGAGAAAAAAGGAAATCACAATGTAGGGCGCATAAAGATTTGTAAATGATGGTGAAAAATAAGTATTTGGTCGATGACAAAAGTTCAACTCCAGATTTTGTAGCATAACCTTTGTTGGCAAAGACAGAGGTCAAACAGTCTTGACCAGATGTGCACCGCTGCAGCTGCTATTTTGGCCCGTTCCTCCATGCAGATCTCCTGCAGAGCTGTGATGTTTCAGGGCTGTTGCTGGGACACATGGACATTTTTAATTCCCTCCACAAACTTTCTATGGGGATGAGGTCTGGAGACGTGCCTGGCCAATCCAGGACCTTGACGGAGCCACTCCTTCGTTGCCTGAGCGGTGTGTTTTGAGATCATTGTCGTGCTCAAAGACTGAGCTACATCCCGTCTTCAATGCTCTTACTGATGGAAGGAGGTGTTGGCTTAAAACCTCACAAGACGTGGCCCGTTCATTCTCTCCTTAACACAGATCAGTCGTCCTGTCCCCTTTGCAGAAAAACAGCCCCACAGCATGATCTTTCCACCCCCATGCTTTACAGTAGCTATGGTGTTCTTGGGATGCAACACAGCGAGTTGAGTTTGTTTTAAAAAGTTCTATTTTGGTTTCATCTGACCAAAGGATTTTTTCCCAATCCTCTTCTGGATCATCCATTTGCTCTCTGGCAAACTTAAGACGGGCCTGGAGTCTGGACACGTCCTGGCTGAAGCAGGGGGACACGCCTGGCGCTGCTGGATGTGACGCTGTCAGCGTAGGCTATTACTGACGGTAGCCTTTGTCACTTTGGTCCCAGCTCTCTGCCGTCATTCATCAGGTCCCTTCATGTAGTGAGGAGCATTTTGACCCCACGGGATGAGATCTTGCATGGGGCCCCCGATCGAGGGAGATTATCAATGATCTGGTACATCTTCCACTTTCTTCCAATTGCTTGATTTATTCACACCAACCTGCTGCCTATTGTAGAGTCACTCTTCCCAGCCTGGTGCAGGTCTACAGTTTTCTTCCTGCTGCTCTTGGGTGTCGACTCTTTGGTCTTGGCCACGCCTGAGTTTGGAGTCTGACTGTTTGAGCTGTGGACAGGTGTCCTTTATCCACAGAATGAGTTTAAACTGCTGCCATTAATACAGGGAACAAGTAGAGGACAGAAGAGCTTCTTAAAGAAGAAGTTACAGGTCAATGAGGGCCACACAATCTTGCTTGTTTGGGGGTGACCAAACGCTTATTCTCCACCACAATTTACACATACATTCTGGGTTATCTAGATAGATAGATAAGGTATATATCTGTCTATCTAGATAGATGGATAGGTATTCCACTGTTTACAGGGATTCCTTCTCACACTTGGGAACTGTAGAGAGAAGCTGGATGCTGGGCTTGTACTGCAGCATTCTGCCTTTGGTTCCTTTAGTATTTAGGCTTGCTGCAGGGCTGGAGTTTACTGGCTAAAACTGAAGAGGAGCTGCAGAGTGCTTTGGCGCCATCTAGGGACTGTCTTGTGGAAAAGCCAGCTCTAAAATGTCTTATCCATTGTGTGTGTAATTCTTGAACTGATTAAGTGTGTTTATATCTTTTAGCCCTGAGTCAGTTGAAGCAAGCCCTGCAGTAAATGAGAAAAACTGCAACAGCCACAGTTGTGGTAGTGCACAGAATCATGGGTATCGGGGACTACCATATGCTGTGAGTACACAAAGCTTTTCCTCATCTGCAGTTCTAATCATAGCATGTCTTTTAGTATGATGGATTACTCTTTCTCAATAAGATGGCTGCAATCATGATTAGCTAAGATAGTAAAACTCCAACTAATTTGATTCTGTCTCAGCTTTTCTTTTTTCCTAATCTTCTCCAAATACTTGGTCTGTTAAAGTACTGTTGGAAGAATAAAACTATAGGCTGCTAATGCATCTACTTGAAGTGAAGTTGTCTTTCCTGCTGTTAGGCTTCGGTATCTGCAGACTGCTTCTGTTATTAACAGCTGTACTGTTTCACATACCTGTTATTTTGCCCTCATTTTCATTTGTCTCCATTTTCCGTTTCCCTTTTTGCCTGAACACCCGTTGTTTGAAGATGCAACAGTCTTCCGTTGTATGTTGTCAGGATCACAACTATGGCGCACCCCCTCCCCCTACCCCACCCGCCTCTCCGCTTTCCCCAACCATCATTCCCCGCATGGATCTCAATGGCATGGTACGCAGCTCCCATTATCACGAACCCAGACCCGACACCTCAGCTGACAGTGACAGCTCCTCAGAAGAAGACGGAGCTGTGGCCAGTTGGTGCCACTGTAGCCCCACCCCAGACGGCGCGCACGTCAAATGTACCTGCAGGTTAGCAATGGGCACTCACCCCTTCTGGATGGCGCAGCATTAGGTTCAGCTGCTGGGACACATTTACTTTGCAAAAGACAGAACCCAGACTGCTTCTTTTATTGAGGAATTAAACGGGATTTGGGTCAGAACTCTACATGGCGAGGCTCTGTAAATTGAATTGTTCACAAGACCTCAATAGATCTTTTTTCTTGGGGGGGGGGGGGGGGGGGGCTTTTCAAATCAGAAGTCTTATTAGGCCAGAACTCAATGACACACATATCAAAAAGCGTAGATCCATTACTGATACATTGCTGTTGCAGGGAGCTGGACAGGAGGAAAGGAGTGCAGAGCATACACAGAAAACCAGAGAATGTCTCAGGTACAGTAAGTTCTGTCTGCAGTAGTGCAAAATAAAATAGTAATTTTCCACTTTATGTGCAAAAAAATGCCCCTTGTTTTTGTAGATGGAGAAACTAGTGCAACAGAAAGTGGGGATGAAGAGGTGTCGCCTTCCACCATCTCATACACCGCTACCCAGCATACACCCACCAGCATAAAACTGACTGTCAACCGAGTCAAAAGGAGCAAATCCAAAAAGAGGAAGAAGAGCACAGAGAGAGGCCGTGGAACACCAAAGCCAAAGAAAGTCAAGGTATGGAAAATTTCTCCCACAGAAACAGCCTTACTCAAGTGTTTCTACTTATTACACATTACAACCACAAACTTCAGTTATCTATAATTGTGTATTGAAACTAGAATAATGCATGGCTGGAAAAATCTAAAATCTGGGGCGTCCATTAGTATTGAGCAGCCTTCTGTTGATCCAGTTCCTCTGACTGCCTTTGCAGTTGCAGCTGGGAGTGAGTTTGTTCATGTCGCTGTGTGCTCCATCTGCACAAACACAAGTAGTGCTGCTGTTGTCAGGGGAATGGCATCACAACAAGCACTTTAAGCTTTTGTTAAAGTCCACTTCCAGCACCGACGTTGAAGCTTACTGCTGCTCATGCATGAAAAAAACAGCCCATAAAAGTTGGAGTGTTGGGTGTTCAGGCGGTGGAGTCACATTTACAAAGCGCTGGTACCGCTGTGAGCGGTCTGACATAGACGGCAGCTGTCAGTCCTGCTGCTCTGGCCCGTGGTTCTGTGGTTCTGCAGCTCCCGTTAACGACCTGCGTGTCATCTTCAGGTCAGAACCTACGTTACGACAGGAGGTTCTCTGGATTCTCCACACGGTGACTAAATACCACTCGTACAACGCAGACGGCTCCAAACCATGTGGGCCGACTCGTCAAGTCATTTAAGAGTGGAAGAATAAAACTTAATAAAGAACATAAAAGCAAAATGTTTAAGCAAACATGATTACTGGCACATCTAGCTTATTTATTGCAGGTTTTGCTAAAATGGCAACTCAAGTAGAAACTGTTTGAAAACATCTGATTCAATATTTAAAAATGAGATAACCAGAAGGACAAAAATCTAAGGTTATTTGCAAATTCTGGAAACCTAAAAAGTTCTACTAAGAGGGTATAGCGTGGTTGCCATCAAGAGAAGCCATTCTTTTTAATTATATTGTTCAAGTAAAAGGAAAAAGTCCATTGCAGTAAAACTACTCCTAAAAGCACTTTTTCCACAAAGTTACTAAAGTAAATGTAAATAAGGTTTCTAAGTGTAGCTAGTTAGATCTTTTAGTCACTTTGAATGAATTGGCCTATTTTGCAAGTGATCTTATGACTGCAAATGCTGCTGTATGTCAGGATATCAGTCTTAAATTTCATTCATGATGGTCTCAAAAAGTCCGCGGCCCGGAAATCCAGTCGGGAGAAGGGCGAAAACATGGTTTCCACCAACAAAAGCCTTCAGAGCCGTTCTCTGATGTTCTTTTAATGAAACAATATTAGGTAGATTGGACAACACGGAAGAAATAGCAGCATCAATGCTAACGCTTGCTTCCTCCATGCGAGCCGCCATTGCTGTCTAAATCAAAACAGTCTCACGTTCGCTTCTCCACTACGTCACATCTATGAAACTCCAGCCCTGCGTCCTGATTGGCCAGACAATAACATTGGTTGGAGAAATCACTCTGTATGGGAGATGTCCCAGATGGATGTGAGTGAAGCTAGGCGGAGCGACATCCGTCTGGCAAGGGTCAGGTTAGCTGCCTCCACCATGTTTTCATCAATGTGTTTTCCACAACATGTAACATTTTGCTTGTAGACCAGAACCTTCGGTTTTGGTTCTTTGCATGGTTTGTTGCAAAGCCGAAATAGGACTCCAGCATGACCCGTGCAGCTCCTGCGCAGTTACCGGGGGCCTCTTGGCTGCTTCTCTGATGAATGCTCTCCTTGAACAGCCTGTCAGTCTAGGTGGACCTCCATGTGTCGGCAGGTCTGCAGGTGGTCCGTCCTCTCCGTGTTCAGATGATGGATTGATCAGAGCTCTGGGAGATGTTGTACAACCTGAGCCTGCTTCTGCTGCCCTGACCTGTCTGCTGGGTTCCTTGATCTTCATGATGCTGGTTGTTTCTAATGTTCTGACATTAGAGAACAGTGTTGGAGAACGTTGTTCTGAGGCCAGAAACAGAACGACCAGATTATATGACACACACATAGACTCTGTTAATTTCAAAGGCAATTGACTCCACCGAATTCTATTAAGGTTGTCCGTGTAAAGAGGACTGAAAACAAATGCGCACTTTTCAGATTCTTACAACTATTCATGACTCTGTAGGTTATTCACATAAATTCCAGCCAGTTTGTTGTTGTTTTTTTTACTTTTTATATTCAATAACTGTTTTATATCAACATATACACCTGTCCACCCTTGTCACATCTCACATTTCGCATCTTGACATCTTATTTACGCAAACCATTTTAGACATTTCAATTACAAGCAAACAGTGGCAAAAGTTATCCAGGGATCATTGATGGAGGAGACAGTCAAACAGAGATACATTTCCTTCAAGTAGACATTAGCCCTATTAGGAGAAACGTATAGTCATTAACAACATCCATGGATATATAAATCACAAAAATTGCAGTGAAAGGGACAACAGTAGACGTAATGAAAATATATACTAAAGTACAGTTTATGGTTTTAACATGACAACATTAGGTACGGGCTTTATACAGCTTGATACGTGCACAATATTGACAAAGTATTGTAACATTAATGTAGGTTGAATTGTGAGCTTTGCACATAAAAATCTACTGTTAAAGATAATTTCAGTTTTTTAACTCATGCTGCTTTTGCTCCTTTGTTTCAGGCTTTCAGACAGGGTTCAAGGAAATCAATGAGGATGAAGGTGAGAGTGGCATCAGACTGAAGCAGCATGTTTCACTGTCTGTGTGATTATTGGCTTCTGGTCACAGCGCCTTTTGTTCTCCTGTAGAACTCCACCACCGAGGCCAGCGTGCTGGACGAGAACACAGCAGAAGGCTGGGAGAGCCGGATCCGCCAGTGGACCGACCAGTACGAGGAGGCTCTTTCCAACCAGTACAGTGCTGATATCCAGACCCTGCTCGAGCTCCACCGCTCTGCCTGTTCGTCAGTCTCCAAGGTTGAGGGTGGCACATCAACACCTCCTTCCAACACACACATCCATGCCTCTGTCAACGGCATGGACACCATCAACCGCACTGAGCTGGCGTGCAACAACACGGTGCTGGGCTCACAGATGCAGGTCAGCTCCCGGTTCCTGTTGGATGGAAGGATTAAAGATATCATGATGGGCAGACTTGAAAAGAACTGCAACCAATCCCAAACCATTTAGACAATGACTTCAAGGCGTTAATGTTATGGCACGAAAACAAATCGGTGTGCTCTCTCACTCTGCAGCTCCAGCTGGGCCGGGTAACACGGGTACAGAAACACCGGAAGATCCTCCGAGCAGCCAAGAACCTGGAACCAGACACGCTTATTATTGAATATCGGGGCAAGGTCATGCTCAAGCAGCAGTTTGAAGTCAACGGGCATTTTTTTAAAAAGTAAAAAGCTCTTCCCATCTGAGCTTTCGTCTACTACTGAATCACTTTTTTCACTGCTACTTACCATGTTTTTATTGTCCAGGCCTTATCCATTCGTGTTGTTCTACTCCAAATTTAACGATGTTGAGATGTGTGTGGATGCCAGGACGTTTGGAAACGATGCCCGCTTCATCAGGAGGTCCTGCACACCAAACGCTGAGGTTAGTCATGGACTGTTTTGAAAGTTAACTGCTGTTAAACTCCTGTTCTCTCTTTGTAAATGTTAATAAAACGGAAAATGTTATCTTGCCGTGCCAAGGTCCGACACATGATTGCTGAGGGCATGATCCATCTGTGCATCTACGCCATCAGTCAGATTGCAAAGGACTCTGAGGTCACAATTGGATTCGACTACGAGTTCAACAGTTGGTTAGTCCAGCTTTTCAGAACCCTCAAATCTCCAGCTTTCTGTGTTCTTCAGGTAGTCAGAAGGCGTTTTTAACTTTCTCCCCCAATTATCCTCCAGTAATTATAAAGTGGACTGTGCCTGCCATAAAGGCAACCAGAACTGCCCGGTGCAGAAGCACAACCTCAGCCCTATGGAGAGTTTCCTGAGCCCATCTGCACCGGTTCTTCCCTCCCCTGCTGTTGGCGCTGAGACCCGGCGAAGAAAAGCCCAGAGAAAGGAGCTGGAGAACTGCCTGGCCAGCAACGGCCCGCTGGCTCCGGACCAGCGGCTGGAGGCCAAGGACCTGCAGGGAGCCACAGACACTGAGGTTTGTTTAACTTAACCTAGACAGTGTGTTTTTTTAATTCTAGCTCTGCATGAACTGACATTGTCTGGATCCCAAAATGAAATCAAAGTGTTGGATAAAAATTACTTTGAAGTTTTGAAAATGCAAATTTCTGTGTGCATTTAGGAGAGAGCGCCGAATGAGGTCAAAGTGGAAGACGTGGATGAAAATGGGATCGGCTGTAGTAAAAGAGTACGACATTTTATTATCAGTTTTTCCCCAAATTGCTCGTTATTTGGATATTTGGATTTTGTTGAAATGTAAAACAGGATTCCTGCAGGGCCTTATAAAGTCCGAAATAAGCCCAGATTTCTCATACAAGGTCCTAAATTACCTGAAGTTGGCTTTTAAATTTGTACATTTCTTCATTCATCAAAAAATGCTTTAAAAATAGTTGTTTTATTAAAATGGACTTCTCTCTGCCTGCTCATGAAGGCGCCAAACAGCCTTGAAAGGCAAAGGTCCGCCGTCGGAGTAGAGGCTAAGGATGAGGCTGTGGACGCTGCGGATGGGGCAGGGAATCCCCCCGAGACTCCTTCTGTTCCATACAGCTCTGGAGTGGGAGTCAGCACACGGCGGACCACCTATTTCACGGTCAGACAGAGGATGCACCGACTGTCTGCTTGATATTAGGCCTCAGTGTGGAAAGGCTTTCTAAAATTGTCTATATTCACACCCTCCCTTCCAGGAGACCCCTCCTCTTGAAGAAAAAGCTTCAGTACCCATCCTTCCGGCCCCAGCTGCTCCCCCTAAACCTGCCAGACCTACCAAACCCCGACCCAAGAGCCGGATATCTCGCTACCGTTCAAGCTCCTCCCAGCGAGCTCGGCGGCAGCGCCAGGCTCTCGCCCAGCAGGCGGCGGCGGCGGCGGCCGCTGCGGCGGCTGCAGCAGCCTCAGGGCAGTTGTCTGCTGATCAGGGGGCTGCTCTGAATGACGAGGGGTCTCAGTGCCAACACGGAGCTGAACATGGCCACGGAGATGGTGGTCAGGGAGCTCATCCCCTGGACGCAGATGGCCAGGGTCCCAACAGCATACTCAAAGGCAATGTGCGCTACCCCAAGACCAAGAAGGTTAGAATATGCTTGATTTGGCTGGTTCACAACAGCTCAGGATTCCTATGTCAGAGTTTTTTTTGTTCATTCACAGTACGCTATGTAGTCATATGTTTTTCTCATCAGTACCTAGTCACAGAGTGGTTGAACGACAAAATCCCTGGGGGGGAGAAGCTCCTCCAGGAGGTGCCTGTGGAGCGCCCCCTGCGGATAACTACAGACCCCACAGTGCTGGCGACCACCCTCAACATGCTGCCAGGCCTGTCCCACTCATCCCTCATCTGCACAGCTCCCAGACACTACGTCCGATTCGGCTCCCCCTTCACCCCCGAGAGGCGTCGTCCCCGCCCGCTGCAGATGGATGGCACCTATGGCTGCTACAAGAAGGTCAGACAGATGCAGGAAACTCACGTATACGCTGTTGCTTTTAAACTAGTAATCTAACATGGGCAAAGAAGGGAAATGTCTACAATGAACTTTATTTTTACAGATGATCACAACTGATTCAGAAGGTGCTCCTTTGCCTAAGTTTAGTCCATTAACCGTCTCCTTCTCCCCCTGTTTGTGAAGCACATGACACATACCATTAAGCCGCATCACTATTGGTTCTGCTCTGTTACGTGTTGTGCTGAGTATTTGTATCAAAGATTTATATTGTTGTCGTTGTTGTCACCGTGCAGAGGTGGATCAAACAGGTGGAGGATGAAAGCTGTTCTACCAGCGTGGAGGACGGTACAGAGTCAACCTCATCCCAGCAAAGTACCAGCAGCCGCTCCACCCCCAACCCCCTCTGCAGTGGTATGTGCACAGCCACATCTGACTCTCTGCGCTGCTTTAAGTCATGTTTTTTCTGGATTCATGTATATTACATATGTATTTCCTCTGTTTATATTCAAATCAGACGTCAGCGCACCGTTTAAAAAGCGGCAGCACAAATACGCAGCTGAGACCGCGCGAGCATCCTCGGACCACCTACTTCGCCCGCTCTCACCGATCACGCCACCGCTCCCCGAGGACTCCCCCCACCCACTGCTCCACCCATCCTGTGGCTCTCTGCTGCCAAATGGTCTGATCTGCTCACCAATGCCCTCACTGCCCACAAGCCGCTGCAACACCCCGCTTCAGTTCGAAGTAAGAGAGAGTGCACAAATCTTTGAGACTTTTCATTTTAGACACTGAAGAGGAATATTGGCTACAGTGAATTAGAAATGCACCAATTCATCGACCTGAGATCAAACTCAACAAAGTTTTGTTTTGATCGGTTCTGATCATGGTTCTGATATTGTTTTTCCAATTTAGTGAACCCACACCACTAACAACTCCCATGATCTTCTGTCTATAAACGCATCAGGCTCAACAGCATGTACTGTGATGTACTTACTGGCTGATCAGGGCTTTGTGCATGAACAATATCAGTAGTTCCTTCTTGTTCCGTTATCTATCAAAGGATTTGGGACTGGGTTGTATTCCTCCTGAAAACATAGTTGGTGAGAACAGAACTGATTGGTGCATCTCTACATGAAGTCATTTAATGTTATTGAGGTGTTTCTGTGTTAATTACTATGGATAAACGTAGAAATCAATGACGATCAATGATAGCTTTGATATGGATGCAGATTTAAGCCACCTCCATTCTCTTTTTCTGAGCTATAAATAACAGCAGATCAACATTTTAGCTAGGCTTCCTGCCGTTGCCGGTTAGTAGATATTTCAGGACAGGTGATGCCTCACCATGTGTGAAGAAGCAGTTAATGGAAAACAGCGCTTAGTATTATTTTAAAATCAAAAACAACATAATTACAGAGTTTACATTTGAAACTGTCTCATAATAACAATCAGCGAAGCTAGCATTCTGTCTTTAAACCTCAGCCCTCCATGTGCATTCCTAGATAATGTAGCTCCTTATCCTAGCTCTAAGGTATCTATAAGATTGCCAACTTTTCCAAATCCAGCATATTCTATTAAATAAAGCCTTTTTCTTTGACTGTAGAACATATCATCTCCTGAGGCATCTCCTGTACACCGGCCAGAGTCCATCTCTCCAGAGGTATGTTCCCATGTCAGTGCTCCAAACCCTGCAGCTGATGTAGTTCTTAATCTCATTTAGTCACCGTTATCCTTTTTCTCTTCTGCTTTGCTCCCCTCCAACTGTCAGCCGTCTCTTCAGGCTGACTTTGACGCTTCTAGGCCTCAGTTTCTGGACCTGTCGCTCCCGTCCAGCTTGGAGAGCCCCGTGGCCATGACCTCTGATGAGTTTGCTGGGACTGCTTCAGGCCCAGATTCCCAAGGCCAGTCATCTGTGGGGCCCAGCTCCCTAAACCTTGTGTCATGTCCTTCCTCAGACTCCAAAAACAGGGAGAAGGCCTTCAGGACAGAGTTCAACCTCATTTATACCTGCTCCCCCCTCAATGCAAACCTTGGAAATCCGTTGAGCTCAGAGCGCTGCCATTCCCAGATGGACGGAGCTTTTTCTCCTGCAGATTCCTTCCACAGTTCCTTAAGTGGACAGGGACTGCTTGGAGACGTGGGCTCCGGGTCAATGTCACCTTTTGGGGAGTCTCATTATGGAGCCGGCTACCCGGACAGGAGCACCTCCCCTCACACCAGTAACCCTCCACAGAAGAAGAAGGCAAGTTCTCCACACTCAGTGATAGAAAATCTAAACGTTTTAATGTTGTCAAATTTTGTTCGCAACTGAAAAGCCAGACTTCATGAGCTGCTTCCACCGTTCTCTGTGGCTCCGTGTTAGCAAGTTAATCCCACTATGGCTTTTCTGCTCAAGGAACTTCTTAAGTTAGAAGGAACCTTTTTAGTTACGTTTGTGTATCTGAATCTCTTAGGATTGCCCCTTCCTCCCTCTCCCTCCTCCTCCTCCTCCTCCTCAGCCATCCCTACCCCTCGATGCTCCTTGACACTCTTTGCCAAGTCTCTCTTCCGCTTTCTTCCAAGGCAGAGGGCCAACCAGCATACCATTAGTCTGCTGACAGGAAAGGCAGAATACCAGCCTATAGCTGTAAGAAGTGAAAACAAGCCAGTACATAATATGGTGAATATGCTCCCTACAACTACATCTTTAGAAGTGTGCATGTAAATATTGTTCTTTTGCATCTGCATACAGTTCCCACCCCATGCTCTGACCGCTCCGTCCCCTCCTCCAGACATACACCGAGCTACGAGCCCATGGTTCCCCCAGAACTTCTGTGTTATCAAGCCATTTCAGTCCGACTCATCTCTGTGTGGACGCGTTCATCCATTGCCTTCAGGCCAATGGTTCATGAATTCTCATGATGTTGTCAGAATGAAGTGCTTGCTCCATAACAACCATGGCTCTTTCCCAGTAAGAAAAAGATCAATTAAAATAAAACCGTTTGTTCATCAAACGGATCAGGGACCATGTTGTTATGACAACATTGTTTATTATGAGGTGATTCAACTTTGGGACTTAGTTAAATACTCAACAAATTACATTTGATCCCTATAGATAATTTTAGACGTGGACAGACTTGTCATAAGTTCTGAATGGCTGTGGAGCAGATCGTACCAGGATCAATCGCTGCTCATAGGAACCACGGGGGAATTCATTTTCTGTCACCAGTGAAGTATCTTGCAACAGTATGCTTACCCAGGAAATACTTTCAGGATTCTACCGCCAACTCCAAGGTGTTTGGGATTTGATCTGACAGCATACATGGATTCAACATTTAAAAATAAAATGAAAATAGCGTTGCATCTGTGTATACATTCTGTTTTGTTACCCCTGAACAAAATCTAGAGGCACCAAACTAGTCAGCAGTCAGTGTGTAACTTAATGTGATAATAAATCCAGCTGTTCTGCTTAAGGCTTTGGAGGTTTCATTAGAGAACAGCCTGCATCATGAAGACCAGGGGAGACCTGGGAACCCAGCACACAGACCAGAGTAATCTCCTAAACTTTGAGCTTCTCCCAGAGCTCTGTTCAATCCCGCTCCTGAGCACGGAGACGATGGACCAGCTGCAGACCTACCAAGACGTGGACATCTCCAGTCATTGCTCCCGGCCTGTCAGTCCAGGGAGAGAAATAATTGGGTTGGACAAGGAGAGCATTAATCAGCGAATCAGCAAGGAGTCCATGGGACCTCTTGATGGGCTGCAGAGATCCACTGGAAGGTTCTGTTGACACGAAAACCTTTAGATGTGCAATCCACAAATTCATTGAAACCCAACATGGAACTTATTGACCTGCAAGCAAAACGTTATGTAGCAGAAAACTGCACATTACCCTAGAACCCCCCCCCCCCCCCCCCACACACACACACACACACACACACACACACACACACAGAGTGAAACATGGTGGTGACAGCAGCATGCTGTGAGAAGCACATTAGAATGGCCCAATTAAAGTCCAGACCTACATCCAAATGAGAGTCTGTGGCATGACTGGAAATGATTATTTCCTAATATTTGTTGATCACCGCAGCATGTGACTCAGCATGTGATAGCGTAGGCTTTGTTCAGTGATGTCACTTTCTGCACAAAGCTGTTTCTGGCCAGGAGCGTTGCTAAAGCAAAGGCTGTAGAAAGTCTGGGGAGGAAGGACTGCAGCACAGGCATTAATTGAAAACACATTGCCATGCAATGCACTCATCACACAGTTGTCGTTAGGCCATCATCACTGTCTTCATATATAAACACTGGCAAAAAGACTCAAGCACAGAAGTAAAGGTCCTAAGTGTAATGATCCAAATTGGAGGCGTGGCTTGAACCACAGGCCGTTTGCCGGAGCTCCTGGCTGTCAGTGTAAACACAGTTTGGGTCTGGATGAGCTGTAGTGGTCACATTCTAGAGCTGTCCTTCATTGGCGGCGTTCAGCACTCCACTCCTGGAACCAGGGTGTGCAGAAGAGAAATCTACAGCCTGGATGTTCTGAAGTGTGTGGCCACCGCTTTTTGATGTGCTTGTTTCTTGTTTATCAACTCATTTCCCCTTTGTGGTCTGCATGTCAGATGAATCATGTCCCAAGTCCAACCATTCCTTCTTGGGGATGAACCTTTTTCTGCTCTTACAGCATTTCAGTACCTCCATGGAGATGTTAACGGGCTGTTCATGTGAAGGTAAACAGAAAGTGAGCCGTGCCCACTCCTGCATCGCTGGCAGCATTCTCATTAAAACCGAAAGCAGAAATTAGGTCCCACTACTTGTGCGTGATTTGAGGCTTATAAACCCTCTTCTACTGAGGCAAGCTTAATGAATGCTGCTGGTGCACAGTGATAACTTCAGGTCTGGACATCCACTACTCCACCACAGCCTTCAGTGCTTCATTTTTCTAAGGCAGATATTTAAGACCAGAGCCATCCATGTCAGTGTGCGACCATGCGGTGATCCTCCAGCTCTCTCCTGATCTCCCAATGAGTCCTCTCATTCTCATTGTCAATAGTGGAGGTGTGTGTATGCTTGAACCCCCTCGTGAACGTTGATGTGTGTGTTCTTGTCGATTTTGAGCGTGGTTGCATCATGGTGTGGTGCGTCTACTGTTGCCTGCCTGGTCCTTAAAGCTTCAGCCGTACATTTTTTGAAAATCCTGTGCAATCATTCAGAAACCGGACAGAACCGAGCAAGCGCAGAGATGCAAGTTTGATCTAAAAATCGATCTCCAAGCTTTAAACGGGGTTTGAAAATCTCTTTTCAGACAAGTAATCTCAGGTGTGCTGCATGAGGCCTGTCATCACTCAAAATTGCAGTCTTGGCAAATAATGTGGTTGATTTGGCAGCCTGGCATCAGAGACAGTAAGAGGTGCTGGCGGGCTCAGCGGGTGTTTATTAGTCTGTCTCCTCTCTCCGCTGCTCAGGTGTCTCTGCTGGAATATCGGAAGAGGAAGCAGGGCAGCAGCCGGGAGTCTGAACCAGCAGCCAGAAGCAGCCACACGCGGCCCGACTCCTACTGCAGCAAGGAATCCCATCCAGCCCGCTCCTATCAGCAGATGCAGCCCCCAGCCTCCCAACACCCCGCAGCTGCTGTCCCACACTTAGAGGAGGTCAGCCTCCCAGACCACCACAGGTCGTCACTGAAATCCAAACAGCAGGAGTGCAACAACCAGTGGTGAGAGGCTGCTAATGCTTGGCTCCACTATCTAAATCACCTGGTAATGACACTGATGCTCATCATAACTGGGGAAATAACCGTCTGCTTCCCGCTCCTCTAAAGGATGGTCCCCACTACTGTTGAACGTTTACGGGAAGGTCAACGAGTGCTGAGAAGCATCAAGATGGATCGCATTTACAAAAGGAGTGATGGCTCAGCAGAGAAAGACTTGGGTATGAGGACAGAAACATCTATCCATGTTGATGTGGCAGAAAAATGGAAGAATCCAAGAAAATGAGCCTTTGATCCTCGTGTCTATTTTCAGATGCAGATCGATACGAGAGGCGAGCAGGACCTGGGGCTTCTTCCACAAAGAGCCCACTCAGATACAGCTCCCCTGTCTACTCACACCAGGTAGTCTGCACCATTCTGTCCCACAGGTAGAGAGACGGAATCCCATTTCTGGGTCGGCATTGTTTCATCACTTTGCTTTTTCAGCATATTGGAGATTTCATGTGATAGACCAACAGAAAGTAAAAGTGCCTAATTATGGATTTAAAGGAAAATACAGTTAAGCTCAAAATTATTCATACTCCTGGCAGATTGTGATTTAAAATGATTTTCATTCTACCAAGAAATCTTCTGACAGGAAATGAGACCGGCATCTTTCAAAAGATAATGAAGCAATGCAAAATTGGAATCGTTTTAGAAAAAAACAGGTTAAAATTAGTTTGTCTGCCCAACGTGTGGAGGCTAGTCCACACATTGGGCAGGGTCTAAACCACATGCTGCCCCAAGAAGACCACTATCAAAGGAAAGCCATAAGAAGTCATGCCTGCAGTTTGCTACATGTCAGTTAATGGAGTGAGCAGCTTTTTAACCCTAAAAGTGTAACTCACCCTGATGTAAAGCCATAACTCCCTCCCCAGACACACTCTGAAAAATGGCACCAAAGTGGGCCGATCCAAGAGACGGATGCAGTTTCTGAGTGGTGAAGTGATGTTATCAGCATCGTTGCTAACATGGGCTGAGGTTTAAAGCAGTAACAAAAGCTGAACACTATTGATCAATGGTCATGATCCCAACTCCTGAGTCTGACTCACCACAGGGGCGGGGTGTATCTGCCTGAGAGGCCTTTATAGCCGAGCATGGTGCTATGGTGAGGAAAGCATGTACCGTTTGATCTAATTCAACTGCAGTAGCCACCATTCAACTAGAGGGCAGCACTAAGATAGTTTTACTAAACAAGTTCATATGAAAATAAAAGTAATAAAATTGCTCAGTAACATTAAAGTGGCTCCCTTAACACATTTATACAATTTGTGAAAATGGTTGATTTTATGGTGACCTAAAGCTGCTTTATGCTTGACGCACGTACGTTCTGTGCTGAATGAGATGCGTGGACACATCTGCAACATTTATGCTCCATGCAGCTTTTCCTCCAAAGTAGCACTGTTCTCCTAGACTCTAGAGGGCAGTGTTACACTCCTACACAAAGCGTACTACATCCAACTACACGTAGAAGTAGAAAACAGTTGTTTCCAACATTTAAGCCTCTTACTTTCTTGCCAGAGTGACTTCTGTCCAGGAGTTGGTAACAATTTGTTGATCACAGGGATCTTTATTGGCTGATTCATGTTTATATTTATGATCCTCCGCCAGGAGCGCTTTCTCATCCATCATGTTTTTCTGCGCTAGACTGTCCATGTAGTTTTCAATTTTCCTAGGTGTGCTAAGGAGTAAAAGAACTGAAGCCTCATTTATTAAACATTGTGTAGAATCTATACTAAAAGTGTACGTACGTCCCAAAACCCTGTTTGTCTGATACATGATCAGAACCAATGAAATTAAACGTTTGTTGAGTTTGATCTCAGTTCAGTAGATTGGTACTCTACATACGTTTATAAAAAACTTTATTCTGATGCTGTGGCGTCTTTTCTTTTGCCATGACAGTGCACCAGACCCAGTTACCATTACAGGAAACCCTGCATGATCCTGTATCCTCTGATGAGATTGCCTGCCATGATGGCCGATCCAACAAATGTTCAATCTAGAAGCTAGGAGCTATTATTAACCTTTAATAATAGCTCCTAGTCCCAAATTGGGACAGCCTTTAACTCCGACGTCATTACGTGACGGAAACGCACATGGACGGTGCAAGTCAAATCCGGGCCTACAGCCAGCTGAAAATGAACTACAAAGTGTGCGCTCTCTTCTCTCCAGATATTTTCGTTTATTTCCATGAGGTGGCTGTCCTGATACGTCATGTCATGCAACGGATCGCCAGTAAGGGACTTTGCGATGTCCCTGGGCAAAACTAGCCCCACATAAAGCTTTGGTTTGGTCCGCCCTTCTTACTCCATTGTCACTTTAGCCAAATAAGAACACCTAATGTTCCTAAATAGCAGACTTTAGTGATCCCTGTGTTAATTGGTTTTGTCTGTTACTGTGATGAGCGTTAGTGTTGGTAGAAATGAGACCCCTGAACATGTGATAACATGGACCTGGTGTCCTGTTTGTGTCCAGTCAACAGAAAGTCACCGAGAGACAGACAGCCCATCATTCACCCATCAGACGTCCAACTCTCCGTTCCAGAGTTCCTACAGTCCCTCATCCAGCCAGAGCTTCTACCCTCGCTTCTCCTCCCACCCAGGACCATCCCAAGACTACCCCAACTCCTACTCAAGTCCCACCCCCACCCTTGTGTCAGATCCCAGGCAGCCATGCGGCTCCCTTCACCAGCAGAGTGGCAGCAGCAGTAGCAGCAGTGATGGAGGCCACAACTACGGCAGCAGCCAGCTAAAAACAAGCTTTTTGAGTAGCAGCTTATTGGAGGCCGCCACCTCGGGACCCCGAGCCCAGGGACAGACTAAAGTAGACTTGAGTGCTCAGGGCTCCAGAGGGAGTCAGCAACAGGCTCCTGTTAGCCTGAAGGGGAGCAGCCCAGGCCAGGGAGGGCTGCAGGCCAGCTCCAGGCTAGCAGGCGCCCCTGGACCCACACACTACTCACAGCAGGGAGCAGGGCTCAGTCAGTTCCAGCACTCCCCTCACCAGGGACCCGCAGTAAGGACGAAGTCAGGAAGCTTTTAGGACCTTGTTCAGCTGTATGTGTGAGTGTGTGAAGCTACATGCCTCCTGGGCTCCTGACCGGGGGTTCAGGGAACCAGAGGAGCCACATGTACAGACCTGAGGGGAGCAAGAACTTCCTGAGAGATTTCTCCCTTTCTTATTTTCCGTTTTTCATTTCTTTTTGTTTTCAGGAAAAGAACATTACAACTTTGTGCACATAGATAAATCATTGACTATGGACATCATGACAGAATATGGGGGAAGCAACTTGGAAAACATGGAAAGACAGAATCCAACCTGCAGGTGATCACATGTAACTTTGAGATTATCCCAGAGGTCTCCTCTTGTTCCACAGTGGGCAAACTGGCTTCTTATTAAAAACAAGAAACACGTTCCAGATCAGCATCTGCACAGAAGGCTAAATTACTGTTCCCGTTGTCGTGGTAACCAGGGTGGTTAGATGCTTACTGTTGTATTTCCCTTAAAACACAAGATGTTCAGATTTATTCTTGTTCGTAGGGGTGACTGATGAACGGGTAGAACGGGGGATTGGGTTCTCCAGGATCATTCCGTAAGCTTCCCAGGTTCTTCTTTTCTCTCAGTATGAAAACAGACCATTTATTCCCTCACAGTTCTTGATCATTTGATTTGTTTTGTGCTGGTTTTGGTTCATTTGTTTGCTCCGCTGAAGCGTTGGGAGTTTTAGGACTTTTCGACAGGAGACTTCCAAAATCCTACAGAGACATCCAGGTCCTTCAGCTTGTGGTGCTCCAAACGTTTTTTCCCTAATAAAGTTGCAATCCGGTTCTGGCCCACCACACCTGTCCGCCCATCTTGTTTTGCTATGAGCTCGTATCTGTTGTTTAAACCCAGGTCAGGTCCTTCGTGCAGCAGTGATTACATTCAGGAACGGAGGAATGGGACTTGATGGCAGGATTTCTGATCTGTCAGATCTCTGGAGTTTCTCTGACCAATCCTTGCATTCCACGTGACGAAAAGCAAAGCAGAGCAGGTTTCTAAGGAAGCAAAGATCATTTCTTAAACAGATGTGATTAAAAAGCTGCTACATATTCCTGTGAAAGCTGTCTCCCTTTCTGTTGTCTGCTTTTTATTTCTTTAACCAGTTTTTTATCCTTAAACAACTGACTTGTAAACCAGAGGTCTCCAGACCACTGCAGTGGTACGTCAGACTGGAGCGGAGACGACAGCCGAGCAGCAGCAGGACGCGCCCCTCCCCCTGCTCTTTCTGTGCTTGGAATTCAGGGCCTGATGTGGGGGAGAAAAACCCCGTATTTGTGGGAAAGACTTGAAAGACTGAGGGAAGACCCCACCCCCTATCTCCACCTGCCACTACAACCCACCACTCCCTCCCCACCAACGCACAGGAGGGAACCCAGATTACATGAATGTCGGACAGAATAAAAACATGAACATTGTGACCCAAAATGAACCAGCACCTTAAAGACACATCCAACCTAAAATACCCAATAGGATATTATGTATGATTATGTGTACTTGTATAGAAAGAATGTGATAGAATTGTATGGAGAAAATATAGTACACTGAATTTATGGCATGGTATTTGTAGAGTCTGATTGAGCAGGTTTTGTCAGATGCTTCGGAGATCTGAGTCTGTTCCTGGGTTCCTTCAAACACCACACATTCTTCTCTTGTTTTTGTAAGATGTATTCTGTTGGTTTTCTTCTTTTTTTCCACAGATCATAGTAGTAACTATTTGAATTGTTCTCTAAGAGATTTAAGAAGCAAGAGATGTAATGCATTTTGATAATAAAAAATAATCATAACAGCAAAGTATTTGGAAACTAGCATTGTGATGTGTGACTTACGGGATTAACTCATAAACTACATATTCTACCACTTTTGTAAGCAAAAAACTGTGTTCCTGGTTGATGTAAAAATTCTAGTGACCAAAAGTAGATCAAAGAAAATGCATGGTGTTATCTGGATGATTAATGTTTTTAAGAGAGCTGTTGAAGAAATATCACCAGTTACTATTTTACCAGCACTTGACCTGATCAGTATAAAACCAGATCAGTCAGTGCTGGAGGCTGAAGGGGACGATGGGTTCAAGACCAAAGCAGGCTTTGACATATGTGTCAAAGATGTAGTGTCTGCAAAAGGGAGGTATATATATACAGAAGACATGAGATCAGAACATGTAGAGCTGTGGTATGAAAGTGCAAAAATATGTTCAGGTTGGCTGAAAGCTACTTAAATGGTTTTACACGGCCTTACCTTTCTGTTGGGTACTTGCTCCAATGTTTCATACAGGAAGATCAATGGTGTTGCCTTTGTTTCCTGTCCTAAGTTATCCTGCCCTTGTGTGAATAACCTCCCAACAATTGATGTAGATAGCATTTACAGAAAGCCTGACATGTTTCAGGCTGGGGCATTTTAACTAGATAAAAGTTGTAGCCTCCACTAATCTGGATCTGCTCTAAATAAAGATGCCAAGAGTTGACTACTGCATGTAGGGTACCAACTTAGAACCTATTCATGGAACCTTCAGAATTACCAAAAAATGATCCGTTCCAGGAGAGGTTGGAGGGTGATGGGAGGAGCACAGAGCGGTTTGTTGATTTTTTTTTTTTTTGGGGGGGGTGGGACCGAGTAGGGGCATCTGGGCAGAAACAGATGGTTTTCTGTGGCCTCCAGTGAAAGGAGCAGCCAAAAGGTCAAGTAAAAAAACAAAAAGTGATTTTATCAGAGCATTCACAAAAAAATCCCAGGCCTTTCTAATTCATTTAATCAATGCCTCTTGCAGAGTGTTTGGAGGGAAAAAACCCGATGCAAGTTTGTAGAAACGAAATGCCTTGTTTTCATTTATAGGGAGAGGTTGGATCAGTTATCCTCTTTCTATTCTTTAAGCCCCATCAAAAAGGGGATTGCCTCCATGTCCAGACAAATCTTGAAACGTAGTTAAAAGAACTGTAAGTTAGTTTATATATTACCAGTCCACAACAAGAAACATTATAAGGTACTTTACATGACAAAGCATCCCACAGCTGATCCCCAGCCAGAAGAAGACTCTTGTTACACAGTCAGTAAGAAAAGTGGAATTCCTCCCATTTTATTCACATAGTTAAACCAACAGTGAGATCAAAATATGGGTACCTGCCCTTGTTGAGAACACCTGGCCTGTAACTGCTTATGAACTGGACTCTTTTAAAGAGCATGTGCCAGGACATACAGTTAGGCCCTGAAATATTTGGACAGTGACACAAGTTTTGTTATGGCTGTGTATGAAAACATATTCAGGATACAATTACATAATCAAAAAGCTCAAAGTGCAGAATCTCAGCTGTAATTTGAGAGTACTCATCCATCTTGGAGCAAGGGTTTAGGACTTACAGCTCTTTAATATATAGCCACCTCTTTTTCAAGGGACCAAAAGTAATTGGACAATTGACTCAGAAGACTGCAAAATAAATAAGGTTGCATGGGCTCTTCCTTCGTTAATCTGTCATCAATTAGGCAGTTAAAAAGGTCTGAAGTTGCAGACTCCAGACCTTTTAACCTTTGGAAGCTGTTGCTATTAACATACAACATGCGGAAAAGGAGCTTTCGATGGAGGTGAAACAGACCATCCAGAGGCTGAAAAAAATAAATAAAAATCTATCAGAGAGTTAGCAGAAATGTTAGGAGTGTCCAAATCAACAGTTTGGTACATTCTGAGAAAGAAAGAGTGCACTGGTGAGCTTGTGAACTCAAAGAGGCCTGGACGTCCACGGAAGATAACAGTGGTGGATGATCGCAGAATCTTTTCCATGGTGAAGAAAGAAAACCTTCAAAACATCCACTCAAGTGAAGAACAGGAAAAGTGGGTGTATCAGTATCTAAGTCTACCATAAAAAGAAGACTTCATGAGAGTAAATACAAAGGATTCCCTTCAAGGTGCAAACCATTAATCAGCCTCAAAAACAGAAAGGCCAGAATTGACTTTACCAAAAAACACCTGAAGAAGCCAGCCCAGTTCTGGAACAGCATTCTCTGGACAGATGAGACTAAGATCAACCTGTACCAGAATGATGGGAAGAAGAACGTTTGGAGAAGAATTGGAACGGCTCATGATCCAAAGTACACCACATCTTCTGTAAAACATGGTGAAGGCAGTGGCATGCATGGCTTCCTATGGCACTGGATCACTGGTATTTATTGATGATGTGACAAAAGACAGATGCAGCCAGATGAATTCTGAAGTGTATAGGGATATGCTTTCTGCTCAGATTCAGTACAGATGGACAATGATCCAAAACATACTGCAAAAGCAACCCACAAGTTTTTTTTAAAGCAAATAAATGAAATATTCTGCAATGGCCAAGTCAATCACCAGATCTCAACCCAGTCGAGCATGCATTTCACTCGCTCAAGACAAAACTTAAGGCAGTAAGACCCACCAACTGAAGACGGCTGCAGTAAAGGCCTGGCAAAGCATCACAAAGGAGGAAACCCAGCGTTTGGTGATGTCCATGGGTTCCAGACTTTAGGCAGTCATTGCCTGCAAAAATGTGTAAAAAGTAAATTTCTCCACTGTGAGATCAATAAAGCCCTATCTTATCTTATTCTCAACAAAATATTTAAAAGTAACTCAAAAAAAAAGAAGTAAAAAAACAAAACAACTGGACTTGTTTTCCGAAGTTTGAATACATTTCGCTTCCTATCCAGGAAGATTTCTCAATTCAAAAACTCTGGAGTAATGTGGAGTATCAAGCTTTATACTATTGCCCAACAAAGGCCTTGTAATGGCTTAGATAACATGCAAATTCAACAGAAACTGGTCCACCCCGTTAGTAATGGGCGGTCGTTAAAGCCATTACGCCAGCAGATGGAACCAAAACTGGTCCACTCCTCTGTAACGGGGAGTCGTTCCAGAGGAGTGGACCAGTAAATATGTGCCTATTAAACCAAATATAGTCAAAATATGTTTGTTGTCTAGATTTATCCTGTATTTTCTTTTGAAGACATAAAAATGCACAAATGAGATAAACCCCACCCTTATTTTTTTATCTAAGATACTGTATCATATGTTTGCATCATAAAACACAGCAAAATTATACATTCAAGGGACTGCAAATAAATTTATTGTATTTAATCTGCACTGGAAGTAGGAGTGTAACTGATAACAGCATTTCAAATATTAAATTCAAACTTCGACAAATGTACAACTGGGTTGTAGTTGCTCTGTGTAGCCCAATTTATCTTAACATTCCAAACACATTTCTTACATCATATATCTGAAGTGTAGATAACAGCTTCTCCTTACCTACATCCTCTCTGACAACTAATTATTTCCTTAACAGTAGTGAGTTGTCAATGTTTACATGTGCAGTAAATCTTAATACATAAGCAGCATGGAGGACCTGATACTGTACTTTGAGTAAGATGGGTGACACCAAGACTTAATTGTTACATGAGTGGTTGTCCATTTCATCATTGAAATGAGAACATATTAATATACTATTGGTATATACTAGTACGACTATTAAAGAACAGCAGATTAAACTTTAAGATATGTAAAGGCCTATATTAAATTCATTTTGCAACCACATCAACAGATTAAATAATTGCTTACTTTTTTGGTGTACCAAATTACTCTTGTAATGATGTAATATTTAATGGGTTAAATCCCTGGTGATGAGAAATGTCTAGCTCCGACCCTGGTTTGTACTTATTTACTAATGGACAGTGTGGAAACCTTTGTACAATAAAACCAATGTAAATAGTGTTCCTCTGTTTTATTTGTCTTTATCCTAATTCTAGAAGTAGAAATAGTCAAATAAATAGCAGTATTATTTTGTAGAATCCTAATTATGCTATTATAAATAAGCAAAAGTCTAAACAAAATATAGCAGTTGTTTAGGCGGCATCTAGTGTTCTTATACTGTATATAATGTTACAGAAATTACACCTGATATTTATACCTGAACTGCCTCAAATGGTCGACAGTAAATTAAGCAATAATAACAACAAAATATTGGTAAAAGGGAAACCCTCATCTTATCTTTTTCAGACGGCTGTGGCTAAGAATCTGAATTTTTAATATCCTACAGTCTTTGCTTTTCCATCTTTTCAACAGTCTTCAGAACTCCTGCCTGGCACAGAATATTTAGTTTTATAAAAGAGATTAGGTTTTTGTTGATACAGTGTATTATATTTCAGAATTAGATGCTATTTTGAGATGCTAACGTTAGTTACTTACATTTCTCAAGTTCCACAAATCAAAACTCTCTCTCCTGCTTCTGTTCAGAACTGCACTTAGCAGCTTTCAACTATTTTAGTGCTGATAGTATTTAGCTTCTTAACTGGGACTAGTTTCGTAGCCTAGTATTAATTGTGGTAACGGCAGTATCCCCGTATACAGCAAAACTTAAATTTCGCGCTCCAAGCACGCATGCAGATGCACGCACACACACGCAATAGAAAACAGCCAATCAGGAAGAGGGAAGGTGGAATTTAAGACAGCACAACCAATGAGAGTGGAGTTAAAGGGGTGCTTGAAGACCTCTAAAAATGGCCTAAATACGCCTCTGGTCTGGGTGTTGATAGCACAACATATCCTCTAACATAGTTCAGCACTCTTCAGGAACATTCACAGGAACATTATCAAAGAACGGGCAGAGGAGGCTGAGAAGGGCCTGTGCTTTGGATTAGGGTTAGGACAAGAGGACAAAAGTTAGGGGCCAAATAACACCTAGGGCATCAGCAGGGTTGGCAGCTCCGCCACCAAGAGATGTACTGGGGGTAAAGGAGTGAAACATCCATGACCGGTGGTCTCCAGCAGATAACCCATTCATGCCCAGAACAGTGTCCAGAGGAGCGCACTACCCAAACCACCAGTGGTGGTGCATCAGGCAGGATGCCCAACAAACAGACCGCGGCCTGTTGGAGGTTAGGACCGTTAGGTCCAACACTAAGTATTTGTCTATATTAATAAAAACAATTTTTACACTATCTTTAATTTCATAATAAATGGAACCACATTTATCCAACGACTGCAGACCCTGGTGCACCAAAATCTCAATTAATTTAATTCATCTCAATGAATTCATTTCTTAGAATTGGCAAAATAAAGCAAGTGTTTTCAATAAAAATTACCCAATCCTGTTCTTTTTGCTGAGAACAGACAAAATGTTTTTTAATTATTTTTTTTGCAACAATTTTATAATAACTTAATTCCAAAGTGGATGACTATCTGCTAATAAAACAAATGTGCAAAATATGTTTTACGTTTTGGGTCCCCAATGAATTACACAGCCCTTTCCTACAGAACAAATGAGAATGATTTAGGTTGATTTTACAGTAAATATCTTACTTATTGTTCCTTTAAATTATTGCTTGCACATATCTGTGTGGAGCAGATAAATACGAATCACACTATAATTTTAGTTTTTCATAATATTTTTTGATTTTTAAGTACTTTTGAGTTGACCAATTTGGCCCATGTGATGAAAAGCATGAACACCACTGCACTAGAGAAAAGTAAATCAGAGTAATAAATAGTAAATTTGATTGATTAATTAGTTAATAATAAGTAAAAAGCATTATTAGTAAAAAAAAAAAAAAAAAAAAAAAAAAAAGGAAAAAAAAGGACCTGAAAGCAGCAGAGTGCATGACAGGATGATAACAGGACTTCAGCTTGGGGCCTGCTAGCTTTATGGGGTCCCTGACTGGGGGCCAAGCAGCATGGAATAGCTAATCCGTGAACAAGGTTAGGGTTAGGACTATTCAGTGGTTAAAAAGTGGAGAACTACTTATCTTAAATACCCCTTACGTCCTAAAGCCAAAGGGGTTCATTTTAAGACTCTTAATAATATCTTTCCATTTAGGGACATCCTAAGAGAGAGATTTCATTTGGACACATGTACCTTTTGTGACAACAACATTGAAACAACGGACAATCTGTTTTTCTATTGTGAATACACTACAGCATTTTGGAAAAATCTACAGGACTGGATCTCAACAAAACTTTTCCTACCCCATCCCTTACAAAGAAAGGATGTAATATTTGTAACCACTTTCAGAGCTAGAAATGCTGACCTTATACTTAACAATATGCTTATTCTCGCCAAATTTTTCATTCATACCTGTAAATGGGGAAATAGAAAACCTAACTTTTTAGAGTTTAAATGTTACCTAATAGAAAACCACCTGAGAACTGATGACAAGCAATCATGGAACACAGCTACTTGACTGTTATAAAGAACTAAGCTATTTGATGAGAATTAGTCCTTTTTTAATATTTACATTATTATTTATATACGTATGTATTATGGTTAATGTTATCCTGCCCTCTGAAGGATCAGGGGTCCGTTCTTCGTACGTTGCTTAAAACATCCAAGATTAAATGAGACATCCAAGATGATTTCATCCGGCTAATCATGATCCGGCTAATTGGGTTCTTCGAACACACCTGTTGTTTATGATTAGTATGGCTGGATTGAGTTATCTGAGATAATTGCGCGTTCATGCGTTTGTTTAAAAGGGGAAATGTATCGATAGTAGAAACATTGATCAGCAGCGCTGCTGTTCAGCATGGTCAAAGAACGCCCACAGTTTTTCTCCCAAGCAGAACACGAGCTTTTAATGGAGGTTATGCCAAATTTGAGTCATTAATTAAAACGACAGGGAACACCTCAAAGTCTGTTAAAGCCAGGAGAGAGGGCTGGCAAAAAGTAGCAGACAAATTAATGCGTAAATACTGTCCATGGTAGATGTTTCTATCACTTTCTACAGTATGTATTTTTGCATTTAATAATATCATATTTACTTTGTTCTTTTATGTCAGAGCCTCCACGGGACCCACTAGAACATGGGGACAAGTAAAAGTGAAATACAAGAATATTCTACAAAATGGTAGCCTTTAATTATTATACTGTATTTTAAAAAATAACTTCTTCCTCTTTTTTAAAAGCCACTGTTAAATGATGTGTTTGTCTGTTTTTAACAGCCACCAATAAGAAGGCTGAAAAAACCCTTTTTTTACTTTTGTTGCATGAGGCATGTTTCACCATTTCTTTTTCTTTCACAAAATGACACATAGCGCCATTCGTTCCCTATATAAACGGCATCTTCAACAAAAAAATTTGTATTTTGACCTGAAAAAAACACACAAATTAAGAGGAGAAATTGAACTCCACAACGTGAAAAAGAGAAACATTGCACTAGAGATCGAGTTGCTTCAAAAGGACGTTCAGAGTAAATTCTAATAAACCATCTGACAGTAGTATTGCTGACTTTACATAACTATCTCTTACTGCAGGCAAAAGATGACTTGTTGTCTTTTCTTTATAAATAATTGTTTAAATAAAACGACAGGAACTAAGCATTATTTGTTTCGTCTTTTATGGAACATAAAAAAAATGGTGTTCCACAATTCTGTCCCGTCCTCTGCCACTAGGTGGTCCAAGTGCGCTGGCTGGACAGACTTCCTATCTCATCCGCTTATAAAGCTGTGATCTAATCCTGTTTACATGAAACAAGCCTGCTCACGAGCAGGTTTAAGCTGGCGCACATGTTGCTATGACAACAAGTCCAGGATGAGTTTCGAAGAACCAAACGATCCGAGATCATGCCAAATCGTCAACAATCAAATCCAGCTAACTGAGTTAGCGACGTACGAAGAATGGACCCAGGGACTAAATTTATGCAGAACGAGTCCAAAGAGGGGCCAGACGCATCTCCACTGATCCCACCCACCAAGGCAATGCACTGTTTGCCCCTCTCCCATCAGGTAAATGCTTCTGAAGCCTCAAAGCCAAAACAAGTAAACTTAGAAACAGCTTCTTCCCAAGAACTGTGAGGGCAATCGCCCCCTGATGGGAGACTGCAGTCCAACACATTAAGATCACTCCACTGTTACTAGCCTGTCATACGTTACAATCACCTTAATGTTACTGCCTACTTACTGTCATGATTTACGTTTTTGCTTGTTTATTTTGGAATTTTCAGGACTTTTCTCATCAGCCTGTCACCTCTCAGCCACCAGACACTATCCACCTGTTTACATACCTGCTTCAGCCAACTCATCACTGGCCGAACATCTCTTCTCGTTTCATCTCATATTGTCTCGTTTGATGTGCTTCGTCTCTACCAGTTCCTGTGTGCTCAGCCAGCTAGACTTTTCTGTTCACTTCTCTAAAGAAAGCTGTCTGTGTCTGCATGCTGCAGTTCTGCCCGTTTCCCCGTGAGTTCCAGCCACTTTTTCTGCCCGTTCTGGTGGTTCTCCGGTCCACATCGCCTGTTCTGGGCTGTAACTACCTGCATCTTCTGGTCTCCTGCTCATCCATGCCTGCCTGCACCATCAGTCATTATTCATCTGTCAAGTCTGGTTCTGCCTGCCTGCTTCAGCTGGCACTATTTTATCCTCCCAATAAACCTTTTAACAATGTATCTGTGTCCAGCTGAATATCGGGTTCACCAGCATTAATCATTACACTTGCACACTATTATCTCAGAATATCTAAATGCACATTAATGTAAATCAAGCCTCAAATCATCATTGCACAAAAGCACATTATTACCTCATTTGTTATCTGTGACTCATGTAGGACAACTTGTTCAAACAAACTTTTGAATCTTCTTTTTAAATGTTTGGTCTTTTGAACGCTATAGGGGAAAAAACTGTAACTGTTGTTCATTGTTTGTTTGTCTTTTTTTATGTGTACTCTTAGTGACCAAAAATAAATTTCACCACAGTGACAATAAAGTATTTTAATCTTATTTTATTATTATTTTCCTTTATGCCTGACACCATTGGCTTCACTTTATTTATATCAACATCTGTGCCTCAAACATGTACACCGTGTTAATTTTCTCTGTTGATTATATGCCATATGGTTTTGTACAAATGTTCAACGTTTAATTAAAAAGTCTTTGAATAAGGAGAACAGGCAGCCTTCATGAAGCGGCTGGAAGAAGAAATGGAGACGTTTAAAAGACGATTGCTGCCAGACTGTTGTTATTTTTGGAATTATCGGTTTTAATAAAGATAAAGACATTTATTAGGTTGCTTCTTTCGACTCAAAACCAGTATGTGGCGTCGTTTACCAGGATGGCGTCATTTACGTCTGGGGTGAAAGCGGAAACAAGCGTGACGTAATTCGGTCAACTTCCTGTTTATCACAAGTTGTGTGCAACTCGGAGCTCTGGGCTGTCCCACAGGAGCTGTCGGTCACATTAACGCCTGTCGGGTTACGTTCCTCCCTCTGGGGGCAATTTGGTTCGATTCTGGTCGCCGTGGTGGGACTTTTTAGGGAGGTATGGGGACGGAGCACCGTGCCAGCTGAAGCGGGCCCACAACGATCCCGAAGATTTCCTGATTTCAGCTCACCTGAGTTCAGAAAACAGCTCCGGAGGAACGGCTCGAACTGGCGGTCCGGTTCTTCTCCAGAAATACAAACCAAAGCAAGCAGAAAAGCCAGCACCGGTGTGGAGAAGCGGTGAATGATTTCAGTGAATATCACTCGCCTTATGCGGGACCTGAGCTAGCTCGGTAGCCCACCGCGGTACCACCGGCAGGTCGCTGTTGCTCCTTCCGGGGCACCGGCAGCCAGCAGCCCGCCAGCGGCGTGTGTTTTCGTGGGGTGGAGCTGCTCGCCGCTGCCGTGAATTCAGGGCGACCTCCCGGCTCTGGCCCCCTCAAGCGGGCAGTCAGGAAAAAGCTCGCCGGGAAGGGATGGCCTGGTCGGTCTCCCCGTTCCAAAGGACACGGTTCTGCGGTGTTTGAAGGAGGACGAGTGCGGCTGGAGGCTGCCACCAGGGCTCAAGACACCATGATGGCCGCCTCCCCCTCCGCGGCCCGCGGCTTCACGGTCCCGGGGCTGTCTGTCCGAAAGAGCCAGCACATAGCGGACCTGATAGATCTGTTCTCCAAGACCCAGTATAGAGCAAAGGAAGTCACTCCTCGGGTAACATGTTCAAAACTAGCGACAGTTTCTGAAAAAACACACCGATCCCTAAAATGTCAACTGTTCTTTATGCACCTAATATTAGCGCAACGTCATCATAGTGTGACGTGATAGAAAATAGAATAAACGAAATGTGAAGAGCAACACAAGTAGTTACTGGCCTAAAGTTGGGTGCTGCTGCCAGAACATTGATGTAACAAGTGGTGCTGATGTTCCTGACTAAAACAGTTTCTACATGAGTTTAACTGACTTGTCCCCCCTTCAGGTGGAGATGATAGAGAAGCGATGCCTGGAACTTTTTGCCAGAGATTACAAGTACAGCATCATCTATAATTCTAACGGAGAAGTCTGCGGCCACTACCCCCGTCAGATAGTTTTCCTTGAGTACGAGTCTCCAGAAGTGGACAGAGACAGGTACGTCCCCTCAGCTCGCTTCAACCCTTCTGCCATCCAAAGTCCAACCAGCGCCACTGATGTACCTCTGCTCTAAGCATGTAAACCTTTCCAGTGATGCAGGTTGCAAAGGTCAGCTTATGTCTCGGAAATCTCTGAGCTGATAAAAGAGGCAGCAGGAGGAAGTGACAGCTTTGTCACATGAGACTTTATTGCTGCAGAAACAGGAAACCAGAAGCAGTGATTCAGTAGTAGATCATTCTTTCTTACTACTGATTGTTGCAGAGGGAGGGTTGAATCTTCTTCCTACAAATACAGCATGTAGTCTCTGCCAACAGGTTTATTATGTGCACAGAGAAGTTCACATTTGAATTAAAGTCAGTGGAGTTACAGGCACCCAAAACACTAACGAAGCCAAAAGGTCTGTTGGTATAAATTCTTCATGATGAATGGAGTGTAAAGCTATGCAGTTTACAGAAACTCCAATTGAAATTTGACTTTTATTTAGAGAATAGAACTTTTATCACTTTAGGACTTATTACTGGGAAAATGGAAAAATATATTTATATAAATCTTTTTATTTATTTACCGGATTTAGTGAATTACACATTTGTTTTAAGAAATGTCATAGATATTTCAAACTAGTCCACACTGTATTTGGGAGTAATATGCGCATTGTTTCTACATGTTAATTTTGAAAGAAAGCTTTGTTTATTTACTTTGTACAGCATAATCGCAGTACAAATAGGAGGGTAATGTGTGTTTTGTTGCTTATTTCTATCAGAATGCATTTTATTGGCCAAGTTTGTGGGGACAAACAAGGAATTTGACTGCGGAATCCAACGCACATCCCAAACCCTGAAATATAATGGAATTTTTTTTTGTAAACTTTGCTGCTTTACATATTTCAGGCACTTTATATTTCATGTTCTTATATCCAAATGAGGGGTGACGGTTTCTCTGTGGGGCGGCTCTGCCTAGCCAGCTTCCGCTGAAGTGGCGGTGGGTGTACCGCTACGCTGAATGACTGGGAAGCCATGGGTGCGGAAAAGTCTCCAGCATCTCTGCTGGCTGCTAACTGTTCCTTAATGGAGAAGGGTCTCATGAAATGTCCCATGGCTCCTATCGAATCTCTTTGGGGAAAGGAGGGACATTAAGCAGAACTCTCTGAGCTGATTGGGTGACGTGATACCTAGTGCCCGCCAACCAAATGTTGGTTTTAGCCAATCATGGTATCAAATAAAAATGTAAGCAGCAGGCATCATGAGAAACAACAAGTTTACGGTGATCAAGGCACTTCTTGCTGTTCTTCTTTCAAAGATGAAATTGATTCTTATAAAACAGACATGCTAGCAGCAGATATGTGTGTGTCCTTCTGTGCTGCCATGTTTATGTTGGTTCGGCTGTGGGCTCGGCAGCTCTTGTCAGCCGCAACGTACAATTTTTTTGACTTCCTTTTCTGACCTCATATTTATCTCAAGTTGTCTTTAGGGCTAAGCATGCTTACATTTGTAAATATAATGCGTTCCTGTTGAGAGGAGTTTAATACAGTCTCTTAAAAATCAACAATAATGATGCTGATAAAATTAAAAGAAACAAAGCTCTGGTATCGAAATAGTATTGGTATTGGAAGATGTCCAAATTCTGGTATCTGGATCAGTTCGGAAATCAAAAAATGTGGACCGGTGCCTCCCTAAGGTGCAATTCATTGAGAATGGGTGAAATCCTCCTCGCTCCATCCTGAGTAAGTTGTTTCACTCCATGAAGCCCTAACCAGACCAGAAAACTCCGCCACTCATTTAACAACATGAAATAAAATGAGCCTGAAATAAAAACACTTATCAAATTTTAAAGTCCCTGAAAATGTAAAGTAGCTTTACTAAATGAAAGTGTCATTAAAAAAATCTGTTATCACAAAATAAGCTAAAATATAATTTTTTAAAACATATATTTGTTTTATTTCATGGGAACAGTTATTTATTTGGAGTATTTATTAATAATTTATTAGTAACAGTATTTAATTTTGAATGAAACAGCTCTCCATAAAGAACAGGGGCAGGATGTAAATGCTTCCTTAAACATTTAGAGTAGGTCTATGGGCTATACCAAACATGTTCATTATTTTTTTCTCAGATAATGAGATATCTCTCCAGTTTCATGTATTTAGAACTAATTTAAAATGCGCTGTTCTTATCTTATGCAAATAAACTGTAGCTGGCCAGCAGTTTTACTGACTATAAACTCAAAGTTTAAACATGGACTTTATACACGTGAAAATGGCTGCCAGCAGATGCATAGTGGTACAGCTGTATGTCTTTGACCTAGAGTCGGACCCAGAAGCAGAGCTTCCTTTGCAACCAGCAAGGATCAGCTCAAAACAAAGTAATGAATTCATACATACCATAATATCACAGGACAGGTCCCCGTCTGTGGTGACAAACCAGCGCTCTTTTATGTTTTGTCTTTTAAAGGCATCCGATACTCGGCCCTCCTTTAACAGGAACACAACCAGCTACTGTATGTTATTATATGCAACATGCTAACTCGCTCTGTCTGCCCGTACTAACGCTCTACACACAAAACCTTAAATCGTTCATCAAATGCTGGTCATCTAAAACTGAGTTTCCCCAGAAATCGGGGACGTCTGTTGGGGTAACCCTAGGCTATAAGTAGCGTTAGCTTGTGCTAAATGACAGATCATGTTCTTGTGAACAAAAACACATGGGACAAATCATTGAATACTTAAATCTCCATCAGCTGCAGATTTCTAGGTAGCAGTGCCAACTAGGACTATTGTGAAATGGGAGGAGCTCTGGCTGGTTGCTATGTGAGGGGCTGGGCTCAGCTGGGGTTGCTAGGTTAGGCAACATTGCCCGTGCCTATTGTGACATAATAATCGGGAGGTTTTTGAAATGGCTCATTATTAGACACCAACAAAACATTTATTTATTGGCAAAAAGATCTAGATTTTTTTTTTTTTTTAGCTTTTGTACTGTTTCTACATGCAGTAGACCCAAATGGACGTGCAAAAAGGTGATTTTTCATAATAGGTCACATTTAGCACCGGAACTGTGTGGCAATTTAAATATTAAAATGTTGAGGGGGGGTGGCTTGCCTTGTCTAAAGCTCCTGTCAGTAACGCTAACAGCAGTACAGCCAGCTACCATAATGATTGGTGTTGCGCGCAGTATTTTGTTCTCGATCATAAATTGTTAAAATCGGGGCCATTTTTCCAGGGACAGCTTTTGCACTGTATTTAGTTTGTCAATTTTCTGGCTCTTCTTGTGTAACGAGACCATACGCCTTGGAAATACCTGATGCAAGAGTTCACTCCTATTTACACTTAAAAACGAGAACGGAAGCGATGAGTCTAGACCAATGTGCCAGTAAAACCTTTTCTCATCCAGGCTTTATAGTAGAAAGAGAAGAATAACAAACAATCAAACAAATGGAAATTATTGAGCTCATTTGGATTTATCATGTGATTAATTGATTTATTTCTTAAACAAGGTTTTACAATCAATCAAATGGGGCACTGGAAGCCCATGTCAGTGGTATGTGGTCACTGCTACATTACTGTACGGGTAATTCAACACAAATTCATATCCAAATGGATGGAATCCAATTCTGTCTAAATTCAGCTCATCTAAATCCAATGCATTCCAGTACAATCCACTTACACACAGATCAAATCAGCTGACATAGTAAAAAGACGGTTGGTGTGTGTGGGCATGTCTAGCTATAGTTGTGTGGACAAAAACCTGGTTAGGTTTAGGTCTGAGGTTAGGTATGTACTGGTAATAGTTAGGTTTAGGGTCAGGGTTAAGCTGTTGAAAGGAACGGAAAATTAAAGGAAGTCAGCGCAAAGTCCTCACAATGATAGTAAGACCAATGTGTGTGTCTAGGTTTGAGAGCACTGTGCAGATCACCAAGCTGCAGGACCTAGTGAACCGAAGCAAAATGGCTCGCTGCAGAGGGAGATTCGTATGTCCTGTCATCCTTTATAATGGCAAGGTGAGTCTTTATATACTGTGCCGCTCTTGTGCATATTTTAAATCTTCATCTGCAATTTATCGTTAGAAAGGAAAAGTTTACATTTCCATCCAGAAATGCTTGAGAATACTGAGGTTTTGTCCCATGTCCTTTAAGACTTAAAGGTTTTTGCTAACTAATCATAAAGAAAGCACCGGTGTTGAAAGAGTCAGTAGTTACTCTTCGTGTATTCATTTTCTGATTTATTCTTCCTTTTCATATTCATTAATTTAAATTCAATTATTCATCTATTCTAATTCTGATATTAGTGTATGTACTAAAATATCTGTTTTTTGCAATGCTGTTGTAAAAGAACAGTTAATCTGTGGTATTCTTAGAAAACCTGAAAGGAGTTTGTTGGAAAACCTTTCCACATTTTGTCACTGTGCTACCACAAATTGTGTTTTACAGAAAATAATTAGTTTTGTTTTTTTTAACATGTACAAATGTGAGAGTTCTGGTGCACTTTTGTATTTAGGCCCGTTTTATAAAGTCTACTACGACCAGCTGCCTCAGACTCACCCGGTTGGAACCTGCTTTAATCTCTCAGGACAAATGCAGCTGTAGAAATGTGTGGTGTGTAATTATTGTCAGCCCCCCAAGTCTATAGAGGCACCTTCATCGTGGTTGCAGCTACAGTATGTTGCTTTGTCTCGATCAGTATTGCACATTGTTTTATTGCAAAATGGCTCAAGCTTAGACTTACTGATTCAGACTTTTTCAAGTCTTAACAGATATTCTCAGTTGGATCTGGGTTTGAACTTTGACTAGGCCATCTCAAGTTGGATATCCACCCCAGTCTCAGGTCTGTCCTGCATTTAGCTCCATGCATCTTACCAGCTTTCCCTTCCATGCATCACCATGTTGCTGTGTTCATTGTGAAGTTTTATACCACTTAAAGCATTTTTTAGTCTGAACTTTAGTCTCACCTGAGCAGAGCCCCATGTTCCATATGTTTGTGTTCCCGACATAGCTGGTGGCCAGTTCACAGGACTTGGGGACACTTTTGGTTAGAGGCCAGATTTGTGTATTGCAGAACTAATACTGTAAATACATTATCCTACCTAGACAGGGGATCTCTGCAGCTCCTCCAGAGTTACCAGGGGCCTCGTGGCTGCTTCTCTAATTAATTCTCTGCTTGTCCATCCTTTCCATGTTCAGATGATGCCTTGAAGAGAACTCTGGGATATGTTCAAAACTTGGAGATTGTTTTAGAACTTAACCCTCCTTTAAACTTGTCCATAACATTCTCCATGACCTATCTGCTGTTTTCCTTGGTCTTTGTGATGCTCTTTGTTCTCTAATGTTCTCAGAAACCTCTGAGTATTCAGAGGTTTTCTGCAGTAGACTGCTGTGAGAGGGATCAAAGTCAGACCTACTCAGAGCGAAACCCGTTGAAGAGTAAATTCCCGGCTTAAACAACTGTAACTCAGTTTGAAGAAATGATACCAAAAATATTTTACACCTTATCGGTTTAGCAGGAGACATAGCCTTAGCTATCACACTGCAAAAAGGGACCTCAAAGTAAGTCAAATTTGATTGAAATTAGCATATTTTTTACTTCATTTGAGCAGCTAAATAAGACTATTTGCCAATGGAATTAGTATTTTTACCCCTAAAATAAGACAAATAGATATCTTGCCCTTGAAATAAGATGATGGAGATAAATTGTTCTTATTTTAAGTGCAACAATCTTATTCCATTGGCAAATAGTCTTGTTTAGCTGCTCAAATCAAGAAAAAATACACAAATTTCAAGAAAATTTGACTTACTTTGAGTTCCCTTTTTGCAGTGCAGTTTTTCCTAAAACAAATGCCTCACTGTGTAGCTGCTTTGCTCAGCGCCTGCAGATTCATAATCTAACAGAAACGTCTGACATTAACAGTGATGGTGGACAGTATCTCTCTCTTTGCCTCACGGAGAAAACTAGTCAGGATTATGATTTTCATAAACACTCTGTGTACTCTCTGGGGCTCTGCTGACAGGCTGCTGGTAGAGATGCTTGTAGCTGTGTTACTTTTTCCAGTAACATTGAAGGAAAACAATGTTGTTTCTACCAAAATGTTGCTCTGTTGGTTATGAGGTTTAATGCAAACGTTAGATTTGCTGCAGCTGCTGTGCATCTGCGTCTGTAATGGGTTGTCTTCCATACAGCACATCTGCCGGTCAGCCACTCTGGCAGGTTGGGGGGAGCTGTATGGACGTACAGGCTACAACTACATCTTCTCAGGTAAGAACAAACCTTTTTACATAGCTAGTAAAATAGGGGAAGTTAGGTTGCCAGAGGCTTTTGGTAAATTTTTTTAGCTGTGAATTGTTCGAGCAGCTGTTACACTGAAACGTCAGGTTCTCATAACCACTAAAAGTTGCCTTCTTTCCGAAACCTCCTCCTAGCAGGTACCTACGTGTAGCTTAGGAACATGTGAACAAAACATCTTCCGATCAGCCATCGGATATGTGCTGTCGGCACATATCCGACCCTAGAAAGCCACTGCACATAAGCATGCACAACGAGACGCCCCCATCCCCAAGGAGATCACAGCATTCAGTAATTGTACATGTTCACAGTTCAGCTGGACGGAAATATTTGAGAGAAGGAAGAAGTCTGAGACCGACTGAGTGCTCAAGAATATCTGCAGCACTCCTATATCTACATCTACTCTCCTGATTAGCAGCAGGAGTAACTCTCTTACTGCTGGTGCAAGTATACAAAATAGCCCAAGTGTTTCATGCCCTGTCCCTGACACACAGCAATACAGCAGATTACAGACTGAAATGTGGAGAGAGACAAAAACAACTAATAAAAAGAGATAAAGAGAGAAGATGGATAAAAAGTGAAAGACCAAATTCCTAGGAGCAACTTTCCATAGTCTTTCTACAGCAAACTCAGGCCAGGAACGTTTCAGGAGCATTGTGGCCCTTCTGAGCAACGATTCATTTCTGAGATTTTGACCAACGCTGTTGAACTTTCCTCAGTCCAACAGAAACTGATTGGGGATCAGGTGCTGCTCCACAGCAGTGACACGGTCAAATCGAATCATGGCTCCACACTTGGCTTCATCTTACAACGGTCCAAACCACAGTAGCAGTAATTCATCTGGCAACTACATTCATTTAAATTCCATCCTGTGAAAAATGTAAGTGACAAGTTTATGAAGCAGAATAATCCACCACCAGGAATGGACGTGGTGGAGTAATAGAAACCAGACGTCCTGACGTGTGTGCTGCTGATTCTGTGTGGTAGAGCCATTACTTGAGCCAGGCCTGTTCAGACTAACAGCAGTTCACTCAGATTGTTGTTTGAACCAGCTGGTTCTTCATTAAAGGGTGGAGGCACCAGTCGCGTCCTTCCAGATACTGGTACTTTGATTAGAACGTTGGTTGGAGATAGGACAACATATGCAGGGCAGAGAATGAAGTTGTTCAGCTAAAAGAATCTGAAATGCTTTAAAATACAGACTTTACATAAGAAAGAAAATGAGCAAAAGGCCAGCCAGTGATCAGGGCTCATTTCTCATTCTTCAGTTTGATGTAATGAGAAGTCTTCCCGACTTTGCTTCCTTGCTCTCAGCATCCGACCCTTCCTGCTATGTTTGCAGGGGGCAGTGATGACACCTGGACAGAGCCGGAGGAGGTTCCAGAGGATGACAGTGCAGTCAGGTGATGAAGGCTGTAGAAATGTGAAATATTAGACGCTCTGCTGTGTTTAACTTCTGTCTATCCAACAATAGTTCTTCTCAGAGCAGTGGTTTAACACTTTGCTTTGACAATCCTTTATAAATGTACAGCTTTTATGGATCAAATGTACACGAACCATTACATTGTGTTACATTACCCAACCTGCTTTGGAGAGGTCTTGCATCATCAACAGCTGTTGTTTCCCCTGCTGACAGGAACGGGGACTCCCAACTCTTTGACAAAGTGCGCGGTCACGACATTAAACTGCTTCGCTATCTCTCAGTACGCTACATCTGTGACCTGATGGTGGAGAACAAGAAGGTTAAGTTTGGCCTAAAGTAAGCTATTACCTCAGGATCTAATGCCTGTAGTTTCACTTTATACGTCTTGTGGATGTTTATTTTGTTTGATTAGCCATACATATTATCATGTTTACTTTGTTTTAGTATGGCTCAATAGTTTGTCTTGTATTTATAGATAATCTCGTGTGGTTAAGACCTGAATGGAACACTGAACTTTGGAAATTTAGGATTATTGTTTCAGCTGCACTTGGCACAGCAGCCGCTCCTCTATAGATGATAGAGAGTGCATCTGAGCTCTGCTAACAGTACAGCTCATATGATACAGACAGACACGGAGCCGCTGCAGCCAATACAGTCTCACTTTGCCTGGAATAAATTGTTTGCATAGTGAAACATGTGTTTTGCACCATCTGAATGCTAGTTCTGTAAGCTATTTGCATGCAAACAGGCCTTGATTGTTAACCTAGCTTGACAGAACGCTGCTGCCCGCGTCCTCACTAAGAAAGGAGAGTGCATCACCCCAGTTCTGAAGTGCTTACATTGGCTTACTTTAAAATAATCCTGTTAGTCTATAAATCACTGAATGTCTTAGCACCAAAATATATGTTGTCAGAGTATCGACCCTCCAGAACACTCAGGTCTTCTGGCTCAAATCTACTCTGCATACCTGGAACCAGAACCAAACATGGAGAAGCAGCATTTAGTTTTTATGCTGCACTTATCTGGAGCAAACTCCCAGAAGACTGTAAAAGTGGTGAAACCCTGAGTTCCTTTTAAAAGTTGCCTTTGAATGTTAATGTTCAATTCAAATGGTTGTAGTTCACTGAAACTTAATCAGATTAAGTTTGTAGTCCAATTTATCTTGACCCACTGCTACTATTCCACTGCAATGTGCTTTCATTTGTATGTTTTCTAATTTTCTCTTCATGTTCAGCACTTTGTTGAAGCATGGTGTTTTCAGGGATCCCAACTGTTGTTTTGTACCTGTTCTAATTTTTCTGCAGTGTGACGTCATCTGAGAAGGTGGACAAGGCCCAGCGTTATGCAGATTTCACCTTGCTCTCCGTGCCTTACCCGGGTAAAGAAAAATTATTCATTATTTTGTGGTGGGGGAGGGGGGGGGAGATTATGAAGCTGTACTTGTAAGCTGAATTTTTTTTTTTTTTTTTTTTTTTACCTTGCCCCTTTCTTCCAATTTGCATTTGACTTGATAATCATTTTAAAAAGTGTGTGAATACACAACCCATTTAATAACTTTATTATTATTTACAAGTTAATATATCACTGTGGAGCAGTGGGTAGCGCTGTTGCCTTGCAGCAAGAAGGTTCTGGGTTCAAATCCAACCCTGGGTCTTTCTGCATGGAGTTTGCATGTTCTCCCTGTGCATGCGTGGGTTCTCTCCGGGTACTCTGCCTTCCTCCCACAGTCCAGAAACATGACTGTTAGGTTAATTGGTGTCTCTAAATTCTCCTTAGGTGTGAGTGTGTGCGTGAATGGTAGTTTGTCCTGTCTGTCTCTGTGTTGCCCTGCGACAGACTGGCGACCTGTCCAGGTGTACCCTGCCTCTTGCCCAGTGAACGCTGGAAATAGGCACCAGCACCCCCGCGACCCCATGAGGGATTAAGCGAATCAGAAAATGGATGGATGGATGGATATATTACATATATTAACTCTATTCACTAGGCGAAACACATTATATAGATTAATTACAGATAGACTGATGTTTTCAAGCCTTTATTCGTGTTAATCAGGATTTTTCTGCTTACAGCCATAGGAACATGACATTTAAGATTAGAATTTTAGATCAGACCAATAAAAATCATTGTTAATACAGAAATTTAATAAAAAATATGTTTAATATCTGCTCATGGACCGCGGAACACATTTGAAATTGGTCGGGCCCATCAGGCAATACTCACAATACCACTACCCATCACATATGCACGCGCCCGCATACACATAAAACACCAGCATCCCCTTGATCACGCAACTGATTTGCGTCACATGACACAAGACAAGCCAATCCATTTAGACACCAGAATTTATTGCTTTCTCATAGGCTGTGGTCCCTGAGCATGATAAATGTGTCTGCCATGTTATAATTAAAATCGGCACCAAATTTTTATTTAACTTTTTTTCTGACGTTCCAGCAAACACGCCCCGGATTTATTCCCACTTACAATCATTATATTACAGCTAACACAATATTTACAGAATAATAATACTTTAAAAAGAAAAGTTAAACTCACCCCTGCTCTAAATATTCCCGAAAAAGTGTCTCCGTCTGTCATTATGCTGGATGAAGTCCTATCCTCAAAGCATCCACTGTGGTCAAAAGATCCCTGTGTGTGTGTGTGTGTGTGTGTGTGTGTGTGTGTGTGTGTGTGTGTGTGTGTGTGTGTGTGTGGGCGCACATCAAGCTATTTAGTCTTTTCTGGGTCATTGTTGATCTCAGATAGGTCTTGATACGACGGAGGGACGAGAAACACCTCTCAGCACTTGCAGTGGACACAGCCTTAAAGCTAGCTAAGCTAACGAAGCAAACGAAGTAGACGAAGTAGCGGCAGTCATAAGCAGCGCAGAGGTGGCTTGCAATTGTGTGGGAAAACTTTTGTTTACATCACATGACACAATCGGCCAATACATTTTTAGATGGGATGATTTATCGCTTTCTCATTGGAGAATGATGCTGCTGCCATAGACTACTGTGCATTTGAAAAAATAGCTATTGAATAATTTAATTTTATTTATATATATTATTTTACATGTTTGATCATCAAAAGTAGGCAGGGCCGCGGCCCTACCGGTTCCGCGGTCCGTGTATCTGCTTAAACATTATTTTCTAAATGTCCTGTTCTAATTTATTAAATATTACTATCAGTACCTTGAAGATCAGAACTGTGTTGTCAGCTGCTGTGTAGAAAAATATCTTTGTTTTTTCAGGCTGTGAGTTTTTTAAGGACTACAAAGACAGAGACTACACAGCTGAGGGTCTGGTGTTTAACTGGAATCAGGTACTGGTTCTGCACCTTTATCTCTGCCCAGTCTTCAATAAGAGCGTGCTGTTCTGATGTTCCTTTGTGCCCATTTACAGGACCATGTGGATGCTCCTCTGACAATCCCTGTACGCTTTACTCAGAACCTGAACATTGACTGGAGTCAGTATCAGGTGAGCTCACCTCATCCTCTGCTCTGCTTGTGTTTTTCTTGTCTATTATTTTTATCATCAGCTTGTTTTAGTGCTATCTCTATTCCTGTTTTTGGCTCACATTTCTCCTTTTCCCCATTCTGTGGTTAGTTTTACTTTCTAGCTTTGAGGTACTATAGCGCCATCTGGTGCTCATACTATGAAGTGTCTGTCTCAGCCATTCTAACCAATTTTACAGGTCTATCAAAAAAAAAAATCTAAGAATTAAAAAGTATTTTTTTCAGTAATTCAGTTAAAAGTGAAATCAGGCTGAATTGTGTTAAATGCACTGGAGAAATCAAAGTACATTGTCCTCACAGTGCTGCCTGCCTTGTCTAAATGACAGTGGGTTTGTTGTAGCAGATGTATGATGGCCTCTTCAACTCCAACTCAATGGCAACGAGCAAGCTGCAGGGGTCCTGTGGTTTTACCTGCAGGTCTTCAACATTACTGGAACTTTCTCCTAGGTTAGGCTCAGGCAAAGAGATGCTACAGAATCTCACAGAGCTGCTCTGCATGGGATAATCAACTTACAAAGACACATTTGTGTTTATTATGTGTGTCAAAACCCTTTTATGCAACTCCCACGTCTGATGATAATCTTATTTATTTAATTTATTTAGACAGACCTGTGTGTAAACTTCGCTTCCACGGAGGGAACATGGCGGTAAACTTTTCAGTGACTGTAGTGAAAGTGGTTTTAAGATTGGATTTCTTTTAACCAAGCACTTCTGCAGCTCATGTGTAATACCAGTGGATACTGCAGACAATGTGAGGAAGAATAGCTTTCTTTTCTTCTAAAACTGCCAAGGCTGCCATGTAGCTTAAGGAGGGTTGCCCTGTTGCTGATGTGAGAACACTGTTTTCATTCACCATTGTGTCTGCTTTTGTATGTAATGAATTTAGTCGTGGGACCTGGTGGAGCAGACCCAGAACTACCTGAAGCTGCTTCTCCACATCATCAATAACGATGGTAAGTGGATGTTCCTCTTGCTGGTGATACAGAGCTTCAGTTATTCACTGGCGTTTTTTTTTTTTTTTTTACTGAGAATCTTTTTATCAGTTTGGTCCAATCATATGGAGGACCAAGTCTTCCATGTTTAAAAATAAATACAGAAATAAATAAATGCTCAATAAATAGATAAGCATACAATTAATTGCCACCAAAAATACAATAAACAAATAAATGTAGGTAGAAATGAAATTATACAGTGAGACATAAATGTATATATCTCTTTTAATTAGCTTCTTTATTTATTCGCCTTTGTAATAATTACCTTATTTATTTATTGTCCGTTATAATCTTCAACTTTATTTATTATTACTCATTTTTTAAGTATTTATTTATATGCATGTTATAATATTTTTGTCTATTTTATTCTTAAAAAAAAGCACGATAAATAAGAACAAAACTTATTAACAGACTAATTGGCATTTTAGAATGCATCTGGTTAGCAGAACTGTTTTCTGGTGCAGCGTGCAGCCATGACTGGTTCTGAATGAAGGCTTTATCTGGGAGACGCTCAAAAAAATCATGACTCTGATCGCTCTCTCTGCTGCTCTGTTACCTGCAACAGAAATAAGATGTGAAAGAAGCTGAACCAGCTCCGCAGAAGGCGGGTCTAGACTGAGCTCTGGATGGACAGAACTGTGAACAGATCATCCACAGCCCAGATGGGCTTCGTTATTTTTATGTTATTTTTTTATTTATTTGGCACAAAGATTTACTCGCCATGTGACAGCTCTGAAATTCACTCGCCAAACGGGAAATTTACTCACATTTGGCATCTGGCGAGTGTTAATTTCAGACCCTGCGTACAGCGTTTTTATTCTTCCAGTCTATTAGCAGCTTCCCTTAAGAGGTCGGACACTGAACGTCTGCCTGCTGAGTTTGACATTACTAAACAATGCTTCATGTCGGGGAAAAGCCATGTAGATTGACCGATGCAGTAAAATGCTAACCAACCAATGGGCAGAAGTTGAGCCCTTAAGACACAGCCCCTCCTCATTTGCATAATGAGGCAGAAATGCATACAGAAATGTAAAAAGGACAGGCAGAAATGTAAAAGCGACAGGCAGAAATAAATAGCATCACAGAAATATATAGGGTAAAAAAATACAATGGAAGAATAAAACAGACAAAAATATTATAACGTAAATAAATACTTAAAAAGTAATTAATAAAGTTGAAGATTATAACGGACAATAAATAAATAATGTAATTATTACAATGGTGAATAAATAAAGAAGCTAATTAAAAGAGATATATACATTTATGTCTCACTGTATAATTTAATTTCTACCTACATTTATTAGTTTATTGTATTTTTGGTGGCAATTAATTGTATGCTTATTTATTTATCGAGCATTTATTTATTTCTGTTCATATTTTTAAATATGGAAGACTTGGTCCTCCATACAATCACCCTGATTGGGGGAAACATATTAAGGAATACACAATAAAGGTGAGACCACACGTTCCTGTAGACCGCTAAGGGAAGAACCTATTTGACCAGAAAAGAAATGTTTACCTTCACTCTGTGTCCAGTTGTAGTCCATAATCCAAGGGACCATATTGTTACTCAATAAAAACTGTTCTTTAAGCCTTTTTGCTCAAATCTGTGATCAGGCTGTTTATAAAAATAAATATGAATGTTGAGACTACACAGTTGAGGTTAACTAAGAACTTGATGAATATGTCAAATTGGAGCATGGGTCCAGGTGTTAAGAAAACCTGTTCAGCAGCATGATGGCTGCATCCTCTACCTCACTGCAAAGGGTCCGTAGCCTTCTCATTTGGTCTCAGAATCGGGCCTGACTGCCTCTCCAAACGTTCCCTCATGATGGAAACACATGAATGGGTTGTTATCAGATACATGCTTGGAATTGGCCTTATGAACTACGGAGCATCTGGTGTATATAAGGTGTAACTTCTCTACTCAGTCAAAATGTGTTGGATGGGGTAACAGCATCAGCCTTGGGATGAAGGGCCACTGTTGGTATAAAGAATTAGAGAAAAGATAAAAGGGATACAGTGTCTGTTTTAAGGCTAGAGCTGCAGCAGCTACAGTATCCAGCACATCATGTAACCCAAACCTTATTTAGAAGAAGCTGGTTAACTTGACATCTACCACTGGAAGACCTGTTGTGTTCTAACTTTCCTAATGAGTGTACTTATTAAGAGATGTGAAAAAAGTGGAACATTTAAACAGAGGTTAAACTTAGATTGGCTGCGCCTCTCTTTTAGGGCCGGACGATAATTCAATAACAATGTATATTGATCGATAGAAGTGTGGTGTGATAGAAAAAAAGGGTCAATAAAAAGTTCTGCAGAAGAACGGTTTTGCTTCCATTGCATTCTAGCCTATCATCTAGATCATGTACAGTCATTAATCCTCCCAACCAATCACAAACATAGACCCAGGAACACTGTCATCAAGCTCCGCCCCTTCAAAGAGAACACATTCTTTTAAAAAAACTTAAAAAAAAAAAGTTTTGGTAAAAAAGTTGGTTCAATAAAGGAGTTAGTTTGACTTCAGTGTCCTGTATCTAAAATAGGCCATTAAGCAACAGCATAAAATGGCCAAGGCTGCACTTAAAACATATGTTTTGAATTTTTTCATAATAATAGATATCGATCAATACATCTTCTATTTTACTGATAGGCTTTTTTTCTATATCGTCCAGCCGTATGCTCTATAAAGCACAAGTCTTTGAAAAGCTCCCTGACTAAGTGTCAGACTGTGGACTGTTGAAAGTTTGCATTGTGGACTTTGTATATTTCCATTTGTATCACTCTGGTTGTGCCTTAAAGGTTTCACACTGAAGGTGGTTTTATATTGTTTCAGATGACAGCGGGCTTCTGGTGCACTGCATCTCAGGGTGGGACCGAACACCTCTGTTTGTTTCTCTCCTCAGACTCTCCCTGTGGGCAGTAAGTTCTTACACTCCTTCTCTTCCACTTTAAGGGTTAGCGTTGTTTCATGTCCTCTAATCTGATGTGAGCTCATTTAGTCTAAAACATTTGTTATTGATTACAGTAGAGGTTGATTTCATATTGGGTTAGATGAATAAATGTCAAAATCTGACACTCCAGCTAAAATGAAGGGAAAAGAACCCTGTTTCGCAGCACATGTAACCAAAATGAATCTTGCTCACTACCATTCTCAAACACTAAGGCACTTATATTCAATTCAATTTTATTTATATTGTGCCAATTCACAACACGTCATAACTTTGTTTAGTATGGTGCACAGGAAAGGATTCCCTGGCCTCAATAGTACATGTAAAGACAAAACTCTTCCATAAACTCAACGACTACCATAAATATGAGACTTTCTCTTGTGTATTTCACAGGACGGTGCAGTGCACGCCAGCCTGGAGCCTGCTGAGATTCTATATCTGACCATTGCTTATGACTGGTTTCTCTTTGGGTAAAAATAATCCCTTCATTTGCATCACAAACTTGATTTTATGACTTTCAGCAATTCAAAAGTCCCAGCAGCATAGTAAGCATAGACAGTGCTGGGCTGGCAGGATGGCTACTGTTATCTGCTGTAACATGCACTCGGTTGTATCACTCGTAACTGTGATTTGATTAATGAAGCCCTCAGATCAGGTAAAGCATCTTAATTCCTCCCGACCACGTTGTATACATAGTTCCCACAGGTCTGAAAAGGAAGTGATCCATGCCCCAAAACTGCCATGTTGGTAGGCAAGTGCAAGGCAATGCAACCACAATCATCATGGCTTCCAGACAAACAAAAAGAAAGTACATGGATAATTTTGACCAATGTGCAAGACGATCTATAGATGATCTATAAAATCGATGCTATCAGGATCGACCTATATAAGGTAGAGAATGGACAAATCTCAAACAACGTGGACTGACTGCCTCTGATATCTCACTAGTTAATAGTTAACTGGCATAGTTAATTACTTAGTGAACATGAAGAGTGCCTATACAATGGAGGAGCTTCGTGGCCTGAAGTCCATGGACGCATACAATCAGTGTTTTAACGGCCTTAAGGATGTCTGAACTCTTCATGTGATTAACAAGGTTTTGGTGACTGTCAGAGTAAGTAATTACAATAACACACATACATGTCCCTCCTAGCTGCAGATACAAGCTACATTAGCTAAGCTGATTTGGCTAGTGCTTCACGGATAACTCTCTCAGTACAGTATACTTGTTGAGTATTCAGTCAAGGGCCAAAAGTATTGAGAATGACATAAATATTATATTTTCACATGATCTGCTGCCCTCTGGTTTTCATGTGTGTATGTCAGATGTCATCACATACGTACAGAAATACAATTGCAATCATATTATGAGTAACAAAAGCTTTTAATGACAGAATGAGTTAATGCAGCAAGTCAGTATTTGCAGTGTTGACCCCTCTTCTTCAGGACCTCTGCAATTCTCCCTGGCATGCTCTCAATCAACTTCTGGACCAAATCCTGACTGATAGCAGTCCATTCTTGCACAATCAATGCTTGCATTTTGTCAGAATTCCTAGGTTTTTGTTTTTCCACCCGTCTCTTGATGATTGACCACAAGTTTTCAATAGGATTAAGATCAGGGGAGTTTCCAGGCCATGGACCCAAAATCTCTATGTTTTGTTCCCTGAGCCAGTTAGATATCACCTTTGCTTTATGGCAAGGTGCTCCATCATGCTGGAAAAGGCATTGTTCATCACCAAACTGCTCTTGGACGGTTGGGAGAAGTCGCTCTCGGAGGACATTCTGGTACCATTCTGTATTCATGGCTGTGTTTTTAGGTAAGACTGTGAGAGAGTCGACTCCCTTGGCTGAGAAGCAACCCCACACATGAATGGTTTCAGGATGCTTTACAGTTGGCATGAGACAAGACTGGTGGTAGCGCTCATCTCGTCTTCTCTGAACAAGCTGTTTTCCAGATGTCCCAAACAATCGTAAAGGGGATTCATCAGAGAAAATTACTTTACCCCAGTCCTCAGCAGTCCACTCCCTGTACCTTTTGCAGCATATCAATCTGTCCCTGATGTTTTTCCTGGAGAGAAGTGGCTTCTTTGCTGCCCTCCTTGAGACCAGGACTTGCTCCAAGAGTCTCCGCCTCACAGTGTGTGCAGATGAACTCACACCTGCCTGCTGCCATTCCTGAGCAAGCTCTGCACTGCTGGTAGCCCGATCCCGCAGCTGAAACACTTTTAAGAGACGGTCCTGGCGCTTGCTGATCTTTCTTGGGCGCCCTGGATCCTTTTTGGCAACAATGGATGAAATCTCTCTCCTTGAAGTTCTTGATGATGCGATAGATTGTTGACTGAGGTGCAATCTTTCTAGCTGCGATTCTCTTTCCTGTTAGGCCATTTTTTGTGCAGTGCAATGATGACTGCACGTGTTTCTTTAGAGATAACCATGGTTCACAGCAGAGAAACAATGATGCCAAGCACCAGCCTCTTTTTAAAGTGTCCAGTGGTGTCATTCTTACTTAATCATGACAGATTGCTCTCCAGACCTGTCCTCATCACCACCCACACCTGTGTTAAAGGAGCAATCACTGAAACAATGTTAGCTGGTCCTTTTAAGGCAGGGCTGCAATGACGTTGAAATGTGTTTTGGGGGATAAAGTTCATCTTCTAGGCAAATATTGACTTTGCAATTAATTGCTGTTACGCTGATCACTCTTTATAACATTCTGGAGTATATGCAAATTGCCGTTATAAAAACTGAAGCAGTAGACTTTGGAAATATTAACATTTGAGTCATTCTCAATACTTTTGGCCATGACTGTATATATCAGGGTTTCCTCTAGGATTTTTAAAACCATTGAAGTGATTAAAAACAGTGATTACATGTGTTGGGAACTACAAATGACCTTTATGAAGTGATTTCATGGGCGCCTCCCTGGTGAGGTGTTCTGTGAAGGTCCCACATGGAGGAGACCCAGAGGAAGACCCAGGACACGCTGGAGGGACTATGTCTCCCGGCTGGCCTGGGAACCCCTTTGGATTCCCCCTGAGGAGCTGGCCCAAGTGGCCGGGGAGAGGGACGTCTGGGTCTCCATACTGAAGCTGCTGCCCCCGCGATCCGGCCCCGGATAAGAGGAAGACGATGGATGAATGGAAGTAAAATAAATACTCCTTGGTAGTCAAACTTACTAAGCTGTTTCTAAAGTGATTCTGCTTACCAACATGGCGGTTAGTGACAGGGTACCTGGATATATGACATCGCATGAGAACGATGTATTCACTTCTGCAATTTACTGCTCCTCCATCCAGCATGCTTTATTTCCTCTTAGGGTTAACCTCTCCAAAACTACCTGTAATTAGGGGCTATCTCAGGAAAAGCTGTTCTCTGCCATATAGTTAATAGAAATACATCAGTAGACTTTGAGTGACCCCAGACATGGTCCCGCCAGATGAATATCAGAAATAAACATCATGAATCTACCTGTTTAGGTATAGAATCCACAGAAAATACTGTTGGGCAAAAGAGCAGAATGTCTTCATGGTGCTTGCTCAGATAAAGGTATCCTGAAAGTGATAGGAGTCTGATTCTGTTTCAGTACATGGGACTGCACTGAATCAACGGGATCTCTGATCTCCACATTATTAGCTCCGATATTTGCAGTACCACCAGAACAGTGATGGTACCGTGTTTGTTAATCACATACAGGCTACAGCGTCCCCCTAATTACACATCAGCCACAGGAGCAAATCTTCATCTGGGGCTGTTGTCCTCCCTGTACGGATCACTCCTGATACTGTCTCTGATGTGTCCTAACATATGTTGATGACTCACGACTTTAACCAAATGATGTTTGCCATTGATGTGAAGGTATTACGCTAATTATTTGTCTATTTTTAACAGTATATGTGTTTATTTTCAGTCACATGCTGCCAGATCGACTCTCCAAAGGGGAAGAGGTACACATGCTTTAAATCTGAACCGTTGCTAATATTTTTCTCAAGTTACTCATATTAAAACAAAATGTCACCATGTGAAAAAAAAGCATCAGAACTATGAAATTAATTCAGTTTTCATGAGTATCTTTCTGTCTCAATTTTTCCCCCTCAGATTTTCTTCTTTTGCTTCAATTTTTTGAAGCATATTGTCTCAGAGAAGTTTTCTGCTGTTAGAAAACAGAGGTGAGGACTAGTTTGTCTTTCCTTCTGTCTGTCTTTCTTTTTAAGTCTGTAATGTATTGAATGTATATAGTTCTCTTGTTGACTTTTCAGAAGGAAAAACTCCCACTTCAAAGACAGTGAGTTCACTGTGGAGGACCTCTGCCAGCTGAGTATGTCTGTGTTAATCTGTGCTCAAACATTACTCATGACTGCTGCTCCTTTAATTAATCAGATCTATTAGTTCATTAAAGGCAAGGTGCAGCCTGCATCAGACTTATATGCACAGAACACATGACAGCTAGGACCGAACACTAAAGAGAGGTATTAAAAGAAGAAGTCGTAGTGTTTTCTGTTAGGACTCCTTGGTTTCACCAACTTTATTAGTTTATTTTTAATTTTAACATGGTTAGAAAATAAACGGTAAATGTCCCCAAAGCGCTTCACACTACAATCATTCACACATTCACTTAGCACTGTTTTCTGTAGTTTCCATAACGGTTCAAGTGCTGGTTTATATATTTATATTTAGTCCCAAAAGTATACACATTACTCCAGATATGCTAAAATAAGGGTAAAATAAAGTAGCTGGACTGATTTGTGATTGGCTGTTTGCACCTAAATTCAAGTCAAAAAGGACATGTAAAGACAAACATTCTTGGATAAGTTAAAGTGTGCAAGTAGTCATTAGCAAGAATCTGAATCTTCAATTTACAGAACTGTGCAATTTGCATGGATGTCCTGTTTGTGTTCAAATGGACATTAGCATGTGGGACACAGACCCTGACCCTTTTCTAGACTCATGCAGCATGAACTATGTCTAGATCTTGTAGATGGCATCCCACAATCCCCTATGTTGACCTTAACAAAGTCTCATAAAGCCTAATTTATCTTGGCTTATATCTAATTTTGTACAGCTTTGAGATTAATCAAAAAGTTATTTTGAATTGATTTATGTGAGAACAGACTACAAAAGGACTTCTCTTCATTGAGAGTTGAAGATTAGACTTCATTTGAGCAAGAACTCTGTTAAACTCACTTGCATACACAATATTGCAAAGCAACAGTCATTCCATGCATATGCATTTCATACAATGAATGGCGTGAAACAATATGACAATGATCAGTTGTAAAAAGGGTGAGGGAATCTGGTTTAGACTCAGAACCCCTTCAATGGTGGACAGGTTAACTCCCTAAGTCCCCACAAGGCCGCAGGCAAAGTGGGGACGTTGAAGCTCCTTCACCCATCAGTCTGGGTCAAAGTTTTCTATGGCATAATGCAGCTAGCTGTTGTTTTGGCATACAAATATGTACCCCCCCCCCCCATTTTAACACCACCAAAAAAAAGTTACTAAAATAAAAAAATAACTTTTTTACCCTTACAGCTGTTAAAAACCTGAGTTTATTGTTGGTGTTGTTAGGTGAGGAACTGCTGTTTTGCTGTTTTCAGGGTCCAGAGATCGTGGCAGTATAACCAGTCTGAGCAGCGACTTTTCCCTCATCACTGAAGAGGTAGCTGGTGCCTCCTGCCCCGGTGCTGACACTGTTGACCTGTTCTCCAACCAACCCCAGGCCTCCAACTGGTCAGCCTCACACACAAGCTCACATGCTGCCATTCTCCTCATAAATGGATCACATTGGTTTGGAAAAACAGAGTTTAAGTGAATATTTGACTCGGATTAATCGACTTGTAGACGACTGAGTCTGTAAATTTCAGTCAGCTGCTATTTAACAGCTCATTTTTATTTAAAAGTTACAATGCTGGAGATGTTTCAGGCCAGCAGTAATAAAAGATGGCTGTTTCTTTGTCTTCAAAATAGATTTGTGCCAGAGAGCAGTTATTAAAACTTTTGTATTCATAAACAGATTAAACCTTTTTCTTAAAGGGGCAATGATATTACTGTATAAACCATTTCATGTAGTTGATATTGCTGCACATGTAAATTCTTCATGAAAAGATAATGTCAGCTTGTTTTTTCAGGCCTAATGTCCCACCTCATTAAAAGGGTTGGTTGGGGGTAATGATATGCACCTCTCCCTAGTTGACTTCACTCTTATTGGCTACAACCATATTTGAAAAACTGGTCAAATGCGACCCCCCCACCCCCACCCCACCCCGCCCCATTTTCCCTCTCCATCCACACTTGGTTACAAATCCATTATTATGGTTTTACGGCTAGTTGAAGTGTTTGCGTTGCAGAATGTTGCGTCGCAGATAGCGCGAGGATTGCATCATCGTGTGATAGTAGTGTACTTGTAGGCTTTAAATAAAATTAAAATCGTCATCCATGGAGTCAAGTATGAAGTGAGATCTGCTGGTGGATTGGTGCTGGAGCCGCAGGTAATGACATATTGATGTTTCACAGTAAAATGAGATCCAAAGTAGGGCTGGACGATGTAGGAAAAAAAGCATATTGATAAAATAGAAATCAGATTGATCGATATTGATAATTATCAAAAAATTCAAAACATATATTTTATGTGCAGCTGTGGCTGTTTTATGCTGTTGCTTAAAGACCTATTTTTAAATAAATTAGTTCAAATACAACCCTTTATTCAACCAACTTTTTATCAAAACTGTAAGTCTTGAAATAAAGAACGCATATTCTGAACTCTTTGAAGCTTGGTGAAGGAGCATTCCTAGCTCTATGTTTGTGATTGGTTGGGAGGATGTAATGACTGTAGTATTAATCTACATGATAGGACAGAATGCACTGTTGCTTTCATTGAACTTTTTATTGACCCCCTTTTTTTCTATTGAACCACAAATCTATCTATCGATCGATATATATTATTGAATTATTGTCCAGCCCTAATCTAAAGTCTGCACATGTAGTCTTTCACTTGTAAACTCAACCGAATCCACTTTGCTTTTCATCAATTGACTTCCTACCTGAACGATCCGCTTTACTCTAGATTGACGTGGAGTTGGCGCAGCAAGTGTCAAAAATAGAACAGCCATGTATTTTAGAGAAGCAGCGCTTCTGGGACGCTTCAGAAATGCACCGCGGCACACTGGGTGGAACCGCTCTGACTAACTAGACTTACGACTGGTGCATCAGCTGGTGGGAGGGGGGAAGGCTGATTAGATCAGAATCAGATGGAACAAAATGTTTTCTTATTAAATGGTGTTTTTAAGACATCAGCTGTAACCCATCTTTGATTCGGGAAGGCTGTTTTTGCAATCTGAACCAGAGTGTTGGTATGAGAGCTGCTGGTGTTCAGCATCAGTAAGGACCGCTGGACAAAAGAAAGTTGCTCAAAGCAGAAGACATTTGTGAAGGTTTCACTGACAAAACTGGATGGTTTTATATTTTTAAAACTATGCAAAATGTTTTGTCAGCGATTTGGATCAGTGTAATAAAACTTGCACTTTGTTAAATATAAGTCCAAGACAGTCCAAAACTGTGATCTGTTGTTTCTGAAATAGTTCTGCATAATGAGCTGCTTCCGTGGACTTTCTCTGTTCCCAGGAGGAAAGTTCCCACCTCTTCTCCTCCAATGGTCGTTTGGTGTAAACAGAACCCTTTGGAAGAACATCTCTCCCATCCAGTTAACGAGGCCAAGTCTTCCAGTTCCTCCTCCTCCAACCAATCAGATCATGGTGTCTTACGCTCTGGCAGCAGTCCATTGGCTGTCCCCAGCAGAGGGTACGTATAGTTATGAACTGGTTTGTGTTTGCATGACTTATTATTTTTATTTGCACTTGGCATCAGTGATCTGAATTTTGCATGATCTCCAGAGGCTTTGTGTTCAGCTCTGAAGCCTCCTTAATCTACTCACAAGCAGCTGTTCTGCATTCATGAAACACTTCAGGACTAAAATAGGAGCTCATGCATGGCCTATGAGCTGTTCTCCTCTTGTGGGTTCACCCATGGGGAGCAGACGTTAGGCTTCTGCAAGAACTGATCTAATCTGCTACTGTGAACATTTGTCATTTTAACTGATGAAATGTAACATAATTCTAGATCAGCAAAGGAGAAGTGAGATAAGACCAAAGGTTACTCAGAGGTACAGTATCAGAGCACTGTACAGTTTGACAGGAAGTTGGTCTCTTAAAAAGGGATATTTTCATTTTAAATCACCGGGTTACTTTGCTGTTTTGCTATTTTGTAACATATACATAAGAGATAAAATTTCACTTCAGCCAACTCCCATTTTGTGTCCATCTACTTTCCATTGGACATTTGTCTATGTTTAGATATTTTGATAAGTCTGTGATATCTATTGTAAAAATGGACAACTCATTTTATTTTATTATTTTTAGTATTTCATTATCTCCACTTTTGATTGTGGTAAAAATTTCTATTAAGTTGATTTTTATGACTTATGAGAGTATGTGACCCTTTGATCAAGCCATATTAACTAGGTAACATTCTGCTGCCAGAAGCACTATATTGCCAAACGATTCTGTGCTTTCACACACACGAACTTGAATAACTTCCCATTCTCAATCTACAGGCTTCAATATTATGTTGGTCCAACCTTTGCAGCTATAACACTTTTTGATCTTTTAGGAAGGCTGTCCACAGTGTGTTTCTAGGCATTTTTGGGCATTCTTCCTAAAGTGTATTTGTGACACTGATCTTGGACGACAAGCTTTGGTTGGTTCTCAGTGCTCTAATTCATCCCAAAAAGTGTTCTTTCTGGTTGAGGTCAGGACTCTGCACCGGCGAGTCAAGATCATCCGCACCAAACTTGCTCAATCCATCTCTTTCTGGATGTTTCTGTTTGCACTGGTGAACAGTCATATTGGAACGGGATGGAGCTACCCCAAACTGTTCCACACAATTGTCATGGTATACTGAATAATTAAGAGTTTCTTTAATTGGAACTAAGTAGCTTTGCCCTACTCCTACGAAACAGTCCCATACTATCATCCTCCTTCCATCAAACGCAACACTTGAGTCATGTAGGCAGATAAAGGCCATTTTTCTTGCACCTGCCAAACCCAAATGGGTCCATTGAATTTCCAAGCAGAGACCCGATTCATTGCTCCAGGCAACATTTCTATAGTGCTCTAGAGTCGAGTGGTGACGTGCTTTACACTACCTCCAAAGCCTTACATTGCACTTGGTGATGTATGGGTTGGAGGCAGCTGCTATTCCATGAAGCTCTCTACACACTGTTCTTGAGCTAATCTGACGACCACATGAAGTTTTGAGGATATTGCGCAATCAAATGACAATAAAGTTAATCAATACTTAATAAAATAATCCTCATTCTGTCAGGTATTATCCTGTAAATATCAGCCCAATTTGGCTTTGATTGTAAGACAGTAGCTGAATGAGTGATTTGAACTCTAGGATTCTCTAACAGCTAATTTTCCACACATATGGAATTAATGAGTGACAACTTCTCTTTAAATACTGTATTTTTCAGACTATAAAGCACACCTAAAATCCTTAATTTTTCTCAAAAATTGATGGTGCACTTTATAATCCAGTGCGCCTTATATATGATTACTGGCCGATTTTATGTGGTACAATGCGCTCAAAAATTTGTTCAAATGTGTAAGTATGACTTTGGTAAGCAATGAAGCTGCTCCGCTCAATTCAGAGCATTACGGTATACCGTGTCACTACCTGATCAGACCCCTGAGCAGTCTACAAGACTGCCTGACTGTAATGTTGAAATTAGATCTGCATTGATGTAAAGGCCCCCACGTTCTCGGGCATACTTCACTACGTTGAGGTCCGCGTGTACCCGAGGCATACTCAAGGTGGACTCTGCACAGACTCCGCGCATACAGATACGTGCAGAGCTAAGTTTTTACACCCTCGTACGCAGTGTCACACTATAAACTTCTTGGCCACAAGAAGTCTTTGCATCAAACTGTTTTATATGTGACACCAATCTTGATGCACAGAGCTGCTCCAAGCAGGATGCGCGGCTTCATAGCCCCTCTCAGTTCTCACTGACAGGTGTGCAGTGGGAGCCTGCTAGAAAAGAAATGGCTCTAGGTGCTCAGCTAGCTAATCACACATTTCACCATCCCGTTTCCCCGCTTCGTCCCTCTGGCAGAAAGTGTGGGAATTGTAGGAAGAGAGGAGCAGTTTAACTAGAACAGTCAAAAGCAAAACAAATGGGTTTTTAATCTTGATTTAAAATAATTCAGGCTTTCAGCACTTTGACTGTTCTCTTTCAAACCTTGCTTGGTAACTAAATATGGGAAGCACATTCAGGCGTGACCAATCATGGAAGCTCCTATACCACCATGTCTATCATTGACAGCTCAATCCATGCTTGGCATGCCCTCCACCTTTAAATGTGCCCCTGCCCTACACTTGACATTCTCGTTTTCTTCCACGTAAAGATCAGAGTAAAAACTGCTTCAGCTGTCCGAAGGTTTTGATTACCCATTTAACAGTTTGTTGACTCAACTGTCAAGGTTAGTCCTGAATGTGGGTTATTCAACCTTTTGGGCAGAAAAAAAGAGTGAGCTTTCGTTAAGATAGGTAGGTTTTTCTCGCACTGTGGCGGACCTCCGTTTTTAAAATTTTAATCCAGTTTCTGTTGCTAGCTAAACGTTGACCGCTGGTTCCTCTCAGGGGAATAATGGTGGCAGCAAGACTAAGGATGTCGGGTCCCGGCCTTGCCCAGCCTGCGGACTGACTGTTTCAGGGAGGGATCCTCATCCCCTCTGCATCGCAGGCATGGGGGTAAAGCACGCGCAAAAGTCATTAGCTGATTCTGGCTCATGCGACCACTGCTGTTCTATGGCGCCGTGGATTTTACAGCAACACTTGGGGGGTTTAGTGGCCTGAAAAACTGATCCGTCTTTAACAAGTCAAGTTGAAACCTGGCGGCAGTTCCAGTGGGGATGAGGCTGCAGTAGTAGGTGTGAGTTGGGGAGAGATGGTAGAGATGGAGAACCCCGTCAGGGGTTTACCCCCAATGTATGGTCAGCTTCTTGACTGAGGACTAAGGAGGCTGCGGTGAGGAGGATAACGTGGGCATGAACCTCGATGTCCTCGAGGGCGGAATGAGGACGATGATGAAGATGCCATTCTCCCTCTTGCCCAGTTATCACGACCTGGCAGCTCCATCAATGAAATGGCTCAGCCCCCACCAGGCCCGTGCAAGGTCAACCTCCACGAAGTGTGTAAGCAGGCTGCAGCCTGACTTGCCATCTAGTGGTCCACATTGCAAAATGATGGGAAAGAGGAGAGAGATTTATATGACGGGCAGATCCCGCCAGCCACCGACTAAGCAGTTAATGCCTGGTGTTACTGCTTGCATGAAGGAGATGAAGCGGTATTGGGATAAGCCTTTTTGTCATAGGGTACCGTCAAGGGATACTCAGGGCTAGAGATAGCTCGCTCCATGGCGCTTTGGCTTGCAGACCCCCTGGTGATGGAGCAGTCAGCTGTTGTCACCTCCATCATAACTAGCACTCCACTCTGACAGACACAGGACCGGCGCATCCACATACCAGAATGTTTATAAGTTGGCGGCTCAGGCCTTTACAAATTTGAATGTGGTCACTCTCCTCCAAGTCTACCAGGCAGAGCTGTTTCAGGAAATGGGTGTCCTTTTAGATAAAGGCACCCCGAGTCCCACAGTTTGGTAGGAGATCTGTGTTGTACCGAATCTTATCCTCTGCATCTCCAAGTGCGCAGTACATGGCTGTGGCCGTGTTATGGGCTTAGCAGTAGCAGGTGAAAGATCGCTTTGGACAAGCAAATCGTCATGGATTATCCATTCGACCCATCGCAGGCGAAAGGGTTGTTTGGAGTGGCAGTCAATACCACGCAGCAAGCTAATGACCTGACGAAAAAGCAAGGTGAGGCGTTTGACTTGTCTCCCGCGCAGTGCAACTTTGCGCCATCCACCGCCTCATCAGGGTTTTACTGCTGTGGCAGCAGCCACACTCGTGGCATGGTCAAATCACCCCTCCTACCCTCCGGATGGGAAGACATAGGAGCTGGGGCGACCAGCAAAGGCTCAGCAAGCAGCACTCACGGAGATTTCTGCTATGAGCCCACAAGGGACATTTCAGCAGCTCTCTCGCACCCCAAAGCGGAGAAGAGCAGAAGCTTCAGTTCAAAGGCTCCCAGTGTTTTTTCCCTCCCTCAGCGCCTAATGGGGTTAGCTCAGAGGGAAGAGGGTTTAAGCTGTTCAACGTTCACATGTGGCAGAGTTGAAGAAACAAATAAGACCAACCTTAAATATGCAGAGCAGTTTGCTACCACAAGAGGGTGTAACTACTCTACCTGTAAACTTCATCCCTCCAGGGCCCTTGGCTGTCAAGCTGCAAGAATGGCACGCATCTGCTGTTCACCCCTGGGTGTTGTCAAGGGTTGCCAAGGGTTACAGGCTACAATTCTCAGCAAAACCGTAGAGACACAGTGGAATTGTGTGGAGCATTGGAGAATTAAATTACTTCTCTCTTAAAACAAGGATCAGTTTGAATTGTGCTTAGCTTTGGTCCCAGTTTGAGTCAAAGGCTTGTCCATCTTGGCCAGTAAATGGACACTGCAGCTTCTTGGTGTGAACCCTCTGGCGGTCCACGGGAAAGAGATCAATCTTGGTTGCTACAAAGGCTTTGAAGGTCAAAAGAGGTGCCTCCACCTTTGGGCAGTCCTAGAGAAAATGCTTAGTCCTACTAGTTTTCTTTTTTATGGCTGTAAGGCACAACAGACGTCTGTAACAATTGACTCTGCAGAAAGTTGGTGACTTTGGCACACTTTGCAACGCACCATCCACTAAACATGTCCTGTGTTTTCACATGTCTTATAACTTTATGCTTGAGTTGCTTCCTCTGAGTTATAATCGCAGTAAAGGTTTTAACACCAAACACAAACAAATTGAATGGAGTGAGTGATTTAAACGTGGTCCCGATGTAAAGGCGCAATCTGGAGCGAATTAACGGTCGCTGATGACAATGCTGTATTTCGAGCAATGTGTATAGCGCGGATTGTTTGAGAGAGGGGTAGTGTCAAGCGACCAATGGCAGGCGATCAGTGCGAAATATTTTCCTTGTTCGCATTCGAAGTGAACATACCTTAACAGATGACTGTGGAATATGCAGTAACGAGGACATTTCATGACTGGACTTCTTGCAGAGGAGTCATCCTATCACAGTACTGCACTGGTACTCACTGAGCTCCTGAGAGTGACCCATTCTTTCACTAATGTTTGTACAAGCAATGTGCATGCAAAGGTGGTGGACTTTATATACCTGTGGCCATGAAAGTGATTAGAACACCTGAATTTATTGAGGTTCCTGGAAGGATGAGCCAATTTTTTTGATGAATACTGTGTAATATTTACTGGAGTCCTTTCCATGATGTAGATCAGGAGGAGACAATAGTGAACTCCTTTAAATGGGAAGTTTACAACCACTAATGGATTCCACTGGTATTAATGTAGCAGACTCACACAAAGTAATGCCTAACTGAAGTGGATTCAAAAAGACACATGGTTTTCAATTTTTGTTGCTCATAGAAAAACTATGAAAAGTGTGTTGTATAACTGAATTTGACGCCCCTTACCCAAATATCCCACAATGCACAAATATTATTAGTGCAACCAACTGCCTTAATAAATTCCATAAACAGTGAACAGTTTGTTTTTATGCCTTCTAGGTAGAAATGCAGCTGTTGTGTTTCTGGCAGAATGAACAAAACAAACTATAATCATTTGATCTTGCATTCCATGTCTGAAGGCTGTTTTTCATCAAAAGTTGTTAAGAACCTGCTAATTATACAGTTATGGTCATAGATTGTGTAAGGTAAATAAAATAACTGACAGAGGAGATGACAAACAGATGCTGTTGGACTTTGATAGGTTTCTGGAATAAAGAGAGGTCAGTTATAAACAGCTTTAAGAAGAAGGGCCACAGGTCTGGCATAAGGGAAAACTGGTCAGAGATGCATCGACTTTAACTACAGTGCCAGGGCTAGTGCTAACCCAAAGCTTTCATGTGTAATTGATGTTTGCCTCAGGACTCAATGCCAGGTGCTCTCTCACTAAGATTAGGTAAGAAACTCCTTTATTGTCCCACAATGGGGACGTTCAGGTGTGACAGTAGTTGCACACTAGATCAGTCATGAAAAAACAAGCTAATCTGCGCTAATGTTAGTTCTACAGCAACAGAAAATGAACTTATCAGAAAGGCAGAAACAAAGGGGAAAAATACAAGCATTGCACAATTAGTGACAATACAAAATGTTCAGGTAAAAAATTTAAAATTCAAGTTAAACAGAGGAAATACAGCTGCCCATTTACAGAATCATGTGAGAAAAAGCTTCTCTCCTGAAAGGCTTGCAGTGAACCTGTTAGCATTAGCATTATACCTGGTGATAAGTCCTCCAGCATGTTTCTGCCAGTGTCTGTCTAACCTTTCTGGTTGTGTTACCTTTGTGTGTCAGGTTAGCTGCAGAGTACTCCAGATCAGGCTCCTCCCTGTCCACAGAGTACGGAAGCTGGCAGATAGTGTCCGGTTGTGGCAGCATCCACGACCACGGCCACTTTTCTGAACCGATGGCCTCAGTTTCCTCCAACTCGTCTGCTATCACCTCTGCATACGATTCCCCACTGCCCTTCAGTTTCCAGGACGAAGGGCCCAGTGGGCGGATGTAAGTTAAACTGGTATAGATACAGTTTGGGGATGCAATCTATGACCTCAGTTAGTCAAGTTTAATTTGAGTAAGTGAACTTCACAGGATTTTTACGTGAAATTTGAGATACTTAAGTTTAGCACACTTTCTTGGCACAGTTCAGTCTCAATCCAGTGGCAAGGATGGCAGCTCCCGGAGTGCTTCAGTAGAAGGCAGCTGGACATTTTGTCTCTCAGCCAAAAGGTTTCTTCAGTTGTGAACATGATTGGAAGTAATAGGCTTAGGCGTTGTAGTCGTAACAATTTCACTAATAAGGCCGTCAAGTCACTAATGGGGCAATAATGACACGTGAGTCACTGGCTGGACCCTCTATTCAGCTCAATATTTGGGTCATTGTTAACCTGAGAATCCAAACATGTCTCTAACGGTGACATGTGAATGGTTCTGGTCACATATTCCTAGGTGTGAGTGGTTGTTGTTAAACCACATGGGAAGACGAGTCAAGGCAGCAGAGCAGATGTTAGAAGGATGAAACCTGACACTGCCTCCTCTGTTTAGTGTTTAGTTTTTCATATTTAACATAAATGGCTTCTTTCACTCCTCTCTCAAACCAGCTGATTTCCCTCTCCAAAATGTGCTCATGGCTGTCTTCAAACGACTGTCTCTGAGATGCAAATGAACCGCTAAGTCTTGACCTGATGGGTTTGCTCTTGCCTGTTGGATCGTTTTGTTTTCTAGCTGCTGTTTACTTTCTTCAATATAGAGGTCTGAACATTCCTCACTGCACTTAGATTACCAGGTTCTGATTGACTGAGAATCTCCAGCGGTGTAAGAGTGGGAGCTGTCTGGGCATTGACTGGTTACATGTATCATGGTTTTAAAAACATAGTGTTCTCTCATACTCCTCCTACAACCTAAAGTCCTTTTTAAGGGATTAATGAAGGAAGTGCAGGAGTGGAGAATATAGTGATGCTGTGCTTCCCGTCCCCAACATGTTACTGCACACTACCGGTTAGCTGACTGATAGACTGCTAAATTTTTGTCTACACTGACAATTTAATCTGTTTGGACTTTTTTCCTGTCTTGATAAAAGTGGATAGTAATGTTCTGCCAACTAAGGGAACCCACACATTGCTGCTGGCAGAGTCCAGACCTCAACCCGATGAATCTGCTGGGACCTTAAGAGAGCTGGAAATGCCTGTAAACCTCAATAAACTGAATCGGTGTTGGAAAGAAGGGGCCCCAGGCTCACTTTCAATAGTACAAGATCGAGGAGGTCACAGAAAAGTCGACTTCTGACAGTCAGTACTGCTGAAGTTCAACTGAGCTTCTGGAGTTTGACACAAAGCTTCTGAATTTCCTCTCAGTCTTGGTTACATAAGAGCTGCAGTGTAGTAAGCCATGTGTTGTTGGTGTTGCAGCATGGGTTTACCCTTTGACCACATGGAAAGAAAAGTTCTCACCATTTATATTGATTGTACCTTTAAGAGAACTCTTTTGTTTTATTTTTTTCAACTCCAATATTGTTGGTATGTCTTGTTCCTCTGCAGGTGCTCCGTCCCCTCGCAGCGTCAGGCTCGACTGGAGGCTGTTCGGGAGATCTTCCTCGCAGCCTACAGCTCCACTGTGGGCCTCAGGTCCTCGGCCCCCAGCCCTTCCGGCGCCATCTCCGGCCTGTTAGAGCAGTTTGCCCGTGGGGTTGGCCTTCGTGGCAGCAATGCCATCGTTTGAACTTCCATGTTTCACCTTATCTGGGGCCAGATGCATAAAATAGTTTCATGATCTAAATGGTTGTCGACACACAAATCAAGTAAACATGTTCATGCTCTGTTATCTCCCACAAACTACACGTTTCATGAAGTTGTACACACGTATAAATCTTTTTTTTTAATATATATATATTTTACATATAAACCTTATCTGCACTGCAGGTGTAGACGAGCTCCACAACTACACAGAAGGCAAATTTTCAAGAACGTAAATGAAATGAATCGTGGGTTTCTGCAAGGTTTTCAGGAGTCACTGTGTTCCCTGGCAGCGGGAACAGCCTCAGTCTGGAGAATGGCAGATGAGTGTTGACTAGAGGGTGCGCTACACAGTAAATCAGAATATTATGTAAATAAAACTCCAATCTCAAAAATGTCCTAGTGGTTCAGACAAAGGCTGTTTTTTTTAAACCACCAATTATGTTCCCAAAAAAAGAATCTTTACTCTTAAAACCAAGAACCTGTTGTGATATTTGCTGCATGTGAAACTGTTACCAAACAGAACCGGTTCATTGTACTCAGCCTGAGGAACTTTCAGGTTACAAAGGGAGACAAAGTAAAAGACAGTGAAGTAGTTTTTGCTTGAACCACTATAAAGCTTTTGATGTTTGAACTTATTACCTTTTCATCAGATTGTGTCTCTAGGTTGTTGTTCTTCATAAGTAAGGGTCCATTTGGTGCCTGTGTCACATAGTTGGAATATTCTTGGTATTGGACTGCATGGTCTCCACTCTAAATCACTGTGGGGTCTATATGAATAACAGTCTAATACTAAAATAAAGCAGAGTAAATGCACATAAAATTGCATTTGCTTTAGCTGTGAGAGAGATCACATTAACAACTGATCCTAGTATCAATGAACATTCACTTCTCTAGTCATATCCTATGTTTCTCCAGATACCAGCCAAAGGTGTCTGCAGATGATGCAGCACAGAGCCCCACTCGGAAAATCTGAGCCATCCTTGTCAGTATTCTTTGGCTCAGTTCAGGAACCCGAAAGAAAACGTTGAGTGGGAAAAGTGGACTGAGACCACCAGCCCTGTAACTCAGAGCTCCTGACTACAGCCGACCATATCAGAGTTTTTGCTTTTCCATTTGATCATGATAGCTCTAAAACGGTGTTTCCACATCATGCCTGCCTGACGATGGCCTGAAAACATTGTTATGCATCTGACCTCCAGAAGTCAGCTCAACATGATGCCAAACGTCTGCTCCCTGCAGAGATGGAGCATGAACCTTATTTTGTTCTGTTGGAGGTCATTTGTCTGTATTTTATTTCCATCCTGGAGACTTTTATTTCTTACACTCAGGGAGACAATGAGTTTCTTCCATGGTGACTAAAAGGGACAGTGAGAAATGTAAATGAGCAAGACGAGCCTTTTAATATTTTGCTTAATTTAGTTAGAGTTCTGTCTGCAGAATGGTTTGGCTTATCTTCTTTTATGCTGCTATTGTTTATTGAGCCAGCGCAGAGGGGGTGCTTTATTTCAGGTGGCTGGTGAAGGCCAGATTAAAAAAACAGCACTTAAAGGATTCTAATAGATTGCTCAAAGTTTTTTGTCTTTGCTGCATTATATCACAACCAAGTTTGGCAGATTTCACTCTGTCTACGTAGAAAAGGTGAAGGTAGAGAACACTCAGATTGTCTAAAATCCCAGAGCTAAGAAGAACTTCAGCAGGTCCAGTAAAGTCGCTCTGGGTGGGTTGTTGGTAGGATGGAAGTTTTGTTCTGAGCTTCTGAATTAGAGCTTTACCATAGGCTGAAGAGAGATGTAACGGCTCATGAGACTGCAGCTTCAGACTTGTCTGTCTCCTCTGCATTTCAGCAAGTGTGCTTTTCCAGCATTTCCTAGCAAAAACAGCGGTGTCCAACACCATCCATATATGTTCAAAGTCTAAAGTTAGAGGAGCATAAATTATCTTTGGGATTGGAATCGGTGATCCTGTTTGACTTTTCTATCAGCTGTTTGTTGTGCTTGGGGAAAGGCTCCAGGTCAGTTTGGCCCTTTGTCAGTGCGTGCCTCCATTCCATTTCATTACATCCCCGTCCACTTCCTACCATAAATAATCCAGAATTCACCCATCAATGCTTACCAGTTCATTTGGACCAGCTGATTTAAGAAACATGATAGGTTGTGACATCTGATCAAACCCAAAGGATTCAAAGCAACCATAAACTGGTAGAGATTATTTACTAAGTTGATAAAACCGCATTTACTTCCTGTACACTTTGACTACATCACAGAAAAGGACTTAAAAATGTTGGCTGTCAAAGCAAGTGTAACTTGATGCAGGTTGGTCCAAAAAATCCTGTAGCACCTGGCTTCATTGATAAAGTTGAGTCCAAAACAAGTTAAGCTACCAAGGTATGAAATGGTAAAGGGGTGATTTGACTGTCGTGAGCGACGGATGTGGGCAGAAACTGAGTCACTGTGTTCTGATGGTTACTGGTTGGCTGGTTCTAGTGTCATTCTATTATAAACAGCTGTGGACATGGTTTGAAATCCTGCCATGTATACTCATGACAGAGCGTGTCTGAAGAGGATTGTTGGTTCTTTCCGACCACGGCTCTGGTGTTTTGCTTACTGAAACATGGAAGCTTCTCTTGTGGATTCTTGAAACCAACCTTGGTGTGGAATTAGTTTGAATTTATATGCAAAAATAGGTGGGTTCTGCTGCTGAGTTTCACGTGTGAACAGGACAAGACTAGCTGAATACCAGCTGCCATAGTGGAACTTGGAGCCAAGCAGCTTGTCATTATGGGGTAGTCACTAGAACATTAAATAATGTAGAAAATCAAAAGGGCTTATTTTAAAGTCAGCTCAATTCTAAATAGCTTTGATGATAGGATAATATGGTGATTTATGGAAAAATTTGAGCCCAGTTTTGTTGTCAGACTGGTGGAGCTTCAAATAAACTCACTGAAAAACTTCTAAACACCCAGAATGAGTTGTCCAAGGTGGAGCACCCCTGGTTGTTTGGCTATAGGTCTGTAACTGACCCATTCCACAAGCAGCTGGAGCATCAAGAATGGGCACAAGTGGTGGCATCAGAACTGGAGCACCAACCCAGTTCTGATGTCTCCATTATTAAGCAACTATTGGTTGCTTAATAATGGTTGGTCAGTTCAGCCTTTTTTTTTTTTTTTGAGGTAATGGTCGACTTTCAGCCTAGATAGACTGGCAGTCACCTAGTCTTAAAAACATAAAACCAACACCATTCTTGTATTACAACATGACAACTGATTTGTAATATTCTCTTTGGTTTGTTGTTGATTTTCTCCATAAAATGAATTAGATGTCTGAAGGGACTTTATTGGGGGCCTTATCACAATCTCAATAAAGTGGTAATCCTGGTAACCTCTAGTGGGTTATATTACATACCTATCTTCATGGGCCTAGATCATTGCTCAGTGACAGTCTGGAGCATAATGGAGTGGTTGAATCATGAATCCAAAGGCCTTATTTTATTGTAGGCTGTTGGTTGGACTCCCTTAGGGTCTACCTGAATCCTTTCAGAGCTCATGGTTCAGCCCATAATGTTTCCAAACACTGTGCCTTCCTTCAGGCCACAATCGGCGGACATTTCTTCACGGGCTGCTCCGTGGTGGTCTATTTTTTTGACTGTTATTTTCTTTCTGGTTAATATGTGTTGGTCAACGTTGGCACACGGTTTGGATGGCTGATATACCTCAGGACTTTTTGTTGTGCCTTCTATTTATCCTCAGCAACATTTCCATGACATCTTTGCTCCTTCAGACATGTTTGTTTTGCGAACTTCCTTTGCACTGTTTTCATGTTTGCCGAGTCTTCCAGCCGTTCCTGATGATGCAGGAAGAGGTTATTTCAGTTCTGCCTTTGAGATCAGTTTGGCAGAGAAACACTTATTTTATGGAGAAATCCTATTAGGCAAAATCAGCTTATTCAGTGGTATAAGTATATTGCCCTGTGTTCATGTCTGCTGAATCCAACAGACCAGGAATCTGCTCCATGTAAGGTGCTTCACAAATCTGTTAATTCAGGGGTCTGCTAGAGCAGTCTATTAGCAAATGAAATGTTTAACAGAACAATCAGTGTTCAGGTGTATTGAAGTCATGTCTCAGCGTTAGATCACATGTGTCTGTTTTTTTTTTTTTTTCTGTGAGGAGCTGCTCAATCAAATTCCTACCATTTATCACTTTTCTGGTGTCACTTTCAGTGCCTGCCAGTTGGTTGGAAGCAGCCTATCACAGGACACCGACAAAAACCAAAACCCTCAGAAATATAATTTTAATCTCAGCCACTGTCCACTTTTAAATGATCTTGTTGCTGATGCCTTAGCTGTCAGTTTTTCTTGACGTCTTTCCAGATGGGTCACATAATTGTTTTAGAATTCATTTAACAGTAAAATGCTGCTTTGCACTTTTTGTTCTCTGTAAATAAATTGTTGTTTCTTTGTGCAGATGATGAATTTTAAAGCAGTCAGCCTGGTCTCTTTAGGTTGTATATTGCTTGTAATTGTTGCCAGTTGACAGGTTATGATCAAAGGTGAACTGAGCAATTCTCAATAAACAAACCAGACAAAAGGATTTGTTGAGCTTTATTTCAATTCATTTAGTCCTTCATGTAAGTCTAGAATAAAATTGTGCTTCTAATATGTTCTTCGTCAATGTCTAAAGTAAGGTACAGTCATGGGGAAAATTAGGACACCCCATGTAAGATTCTGTTCTTTAAGAAATGTCCAAACTGACTAATCTGATGTTTTTATTTATCCCTTTAAAATAATTTTTTTTAAATTGATGCTTTACTCATGTAATAAAACACGTCAACAAAATGTGTTTTCTAGCTAAAGAAAAAGTTAACACCATACCCTCCAATAGCTGCTCTTACTTCCTTTGGCTGGAATAACTCTGAAGCTTCGTGGAACTTTGTGGAACCTTCTACCATCTCTGACATCTCTGACAAAGCATCTTTCACCTTCAGAGAGCTCCTAAAGTGAACAAATGTTAGGAGTAGTGAGGAGGACTTTTAGCGAGCCTAAGAGTGTCTTAAGCAGAGAAGATCGTGGAAACAGAGCTGTTTCCACCATACGGTGGAGGAATTCATCATATCAACTTCTATAACAATCATACAATTATAATATTTAGATAAGATAAACTTTATCATTCCCATAGAAGGAAATTAGTTTCAGCAGCCTGACAGGTTGAAGGCCGCTCTACCTAACATCACTTTGAGGATAAATAAATAATAGGAAAATGTTGGATAATCATGACTAAAAAGTGGAGAAATTTACAAAGAAAAAAAAAAAGAATATATATATATATATATATATATATTAGGGCTGGGCAACGATTAAAATTAATCGCGATTAATCGCATAATTTGCCCGATTAATCATGATTAATCGCATTATATGCGCAAACTCCAAGAATGAATTCAAAAGTAGTGTAAAGAGCACTTTTATTTTAATGTTCTGCTGCCATATGAACAATAGTGTTGTAACATTTGTAGCACTTATCAGTAATACATATTTAGTGTAAAGCTCAACTTAAACATGTAAAACAAATATAGCAATAATAATAAATTAAAGCGTATTGCCACTGACAGGAAATTCTCTTTATGGGGAAAAAATCTACCAAAAACAGGCAATTTCTGAGGTAACAGCAGGGAGCAGCATTATCATTTTATGTCCAATACCAAAGTGTGAAGCACAAAAAAGGTCTACAGTAGCTATCCACTTTGCCATTACATTGGTTAGCTTCTCTGAGTCATTGAATTGTTTGGTGATGTCTACAGTGTGTTTGGCATTTAAGTGATATATTAAGCTCAAGGTGCTCCGGTGATAAGAAAGTTTAACTTGGCAGTGGTTACAACCAGGCCAGCTGACAGCTTTGCTAGGGCCCGGGACAACGCAGTCTTTTTGGGCCCCCCCCCTCTACACCTGCCACCACCACACACACACACACACACACACACACACACACACACCAAAAAAAGTCAACTTAACTGTATACTTCATGCCCTGAGAATCTCTGTATTTTATACTGGATATTTTCAACCCATCTATTGAATTTAGTGCACTAGTTGATCTTTTCTTCATAAGAGAACAGCAAGCACTGCAGCCAAAATATGGCCTTTTTTGACCTGCTGTATATTAGCCAGTCCCTAAGTTTGATGTATCATGTAACTGTTGACCTTTTGGGTTTTGTGTTTTTTATTTTATTACAATTAAATAATAATAATAATAATAATAATACTAATAATAATAATAATGTTATGTTCAGTGTTTTTTCGCTAATCCACCTCTTATATCTTTCAATCCTTATGTAATTTTGTCTGTGATGGGAGGGGGAGCAGCAGAGTGCTGCCGTGAGTGCTGACTGACACTGACTGAAAGCATGTGAGCAACATGCGTTAATGCGCGATAAAATAAATATCGCCGTTAATAGTCTAATGAATTAACGTGAAATTAACGCGTTAACTTGCCCAGCCCTAATATATATATATATATATATATATATATATATATATATATATATATATATATATATATATATCCGTCCGTCTTCTTCCGCTTATCCGGGGTCGGGTCGCAGGGGCAGCAGCTTCAGTAGGGAGGCCCAGACGTCCCTCTCCCCGGCCACTTGGCCAGGGAGAGGGACGTCTATATATATATATATATATCCAGCCTGGGTGTCTATTGTCGAATGTGGTGTAGGAGTTGTTTGAATGTGGGGTGGGTTTAATTCAGGGCTGGACGATAATTCAATAACGATATATATCGATTGATAGTCGTATGTCGATGATAGAAAAAAAGGGTTGATAAAAAGTTCAATAGAACAATTTTCCTACCTTTTGCATTCCAGCCTATCATGTAGGTTAATATTACAGTCATTAAATCCTCCCAACCAATCACAAACGCAGACCCAGGAATGCTCCACCCCCCAAGTTGCCACCCACTTCAAAGAGTTCAGAGAGCGCACGTTCTTTTCCCGTCTTTTAAAAACTTGTAGTTTTGGTAAAAGGTTGGTTAAATAAAGGGTTGATTTTGAATTCAGTGTTTGTTACAGTGCCTCTTCGAGTATGAATTTTTACTTCAGTCAGTGTTCATTCTGACACCAGTGCTCATGTTTATCAGCGCTTATGCTTGACTTTTGAGTCAAAACACAGCACTACAGGTTGCCGTATCTCACTGTTAGTTTTCAGCCCAAACCCAGCATAAAACATGCCCAACTTGAAAGAAAAAAAAAACAAAACAAGCCCAAATCTCAAACTCTCACATGTTAAAAGCGCAGAACTATTAAACACATAAGAAGAAACTGTGCATACGGGCTCCGCACAAAGTATACAATAAGACAACCAAATAACACACAAGACCACTTTAACAATCATCAATCAATCAATCAATCAATCAATCAATCAATCAATCAATCAATCAATTTTATTTGTCAACTGCAATTTGCATTGCAATCCAAAATTCAAGGCATACTATGCAACATTTTTCAGTTAATTAATGTGTCCCATACCGTTTTGGATGATTAAATGAGTCATTTCAGGTCGAACGAAGGTTTTCTCGGCCGCCCTGGTGGTCTGTAGGGGAAATACCGTACTTGTAACATTTAAATGGTTTCTCTCTCTCTCTCTGTGCATGTTCATACTTTCACTGCGTTAGTCATTGTTTGTACTGCCGTTTTTTCGACTTTTCGTTGCGTTCGCCTGTCTGCTAAGCTCAAAACAACCGTGCCTGGCTTGACGGAAAAACCAGAACAGCTGAGCATCTTTACGACAGTGCACTTTTACTTTCGCCCTCTGGGGGGAGCCTCGCTGGAAAATCAACCCCGGTTGCATAGTATACCTTTCAGTTCCAGTACAACCGTCCATCACATACACTTAACAAACATTTTGGGGGAACGATTGACTGAGGCCTTGCGTTGCCAAGGAACACAGCCAGTCGGCCGCTGCTATTTCAGCGCAGTCGTTTTGGCGCATTCCTCCAAACTGCCCCAGACCCCGCTTTACACAGAGTCCACAGGCGCTGCCCTTGAAGATCTGTTGAAGAAAGATTTACACTGGGGGAGTGGAGGGAGATAAAAAAGACAGGTGCTTCACAATTTGTGTTTCCACACATAATGTGAAGCATCCGACAAAAAAAACTAATTTGCACGAAAAGCACAAATAATTACGAGACACATATATGCAGAAAGGTAAACATTTGAGTGCTGGTTGGGTAAAGTCATCTGTATTTGTGAGCATCAGTATGTGTGTCTGCATGTTGTGTGGAAATCTGTATGTCCATCAAGGCCGTCCCTCCGGCAGGCAAGTGTCCTTGATGGAAAGTCTATCACTTCGCAGCTCCAGCTTGACACCTCCACAGATGTCTTAGCAGGGAATGGGTGGGGGGAGCGAGGGATTTGTGCGATGTCGCCATACCAACTCAGGGAGAATTTGATAGTGGGAAGTCTGATTTGAAAAACAGAATTTGTTATGAGAACAAGCTGAAACCAACTTTTCCTTCAGCTTTAGAGTCTTTTTCGTTGCTGTCTCCTGGATCCAATTTCAATATTCCAATCAATGGGCTAGTAACGTTCACACTTCCAGGTTTTATCCAATCTCACCTCTGTACCACAACCGTGGTCAGCTTATCAAGCCGTCCGTTTTGTTCATTCAACGCCTTAGTGATCACGTCGACTGCTACCGGGAGTCTGATCAGGGCCATGTTGACCGCCAGCAGCTTCTCAAGGTGTTGATACATTAAATATCCTCCGAGACCAAAAAAGAGGAATCCAAGTATCGTAAATCCGAATAAGTAGACATTTTCTATTTCCTCAACAGAAAGAATTGAGAGGCACACTGTGGATCATTTCTCCCACGTGTCCAAAATGTATCCCGCAAAAAAAGTCCCGTCGGGACAGGCATGCTCCCCGGTCCTTTGCATGATATATCAACCGGAAAAAAAAAAACTTTTATCAATAGCTTCCCAACATGAGTAATAAATCTACCTTAATATAAATTTAATTCCTCTTACATGGTATAGCTCAATCAAACATTTCTCTTTCATGGCTATGAAATATTTTTCAGTTGATCAGTAGAACGAACTCAACCCCTCTTGGGGCGTTTACATTGACCAATACAATTGTTGCTGAATTCATGCCCCGCCCTTCTCTTACTGAGTATAGGTGGGGTGTCTCTCAACCTGGAGACACCAGACTCCAGGTGAAGATAATCCAGTTATTAGTTGGGAGATGTTCACTCACAGGGCAGCAATGAGCACTGTGAGGGTGGCTTGGTGAAGACACTGCAGGAAAGTTTGTTCCAAAGAGAAGGAGCAATTGAGCGAAAAAGTGTGTAAAGATTATAGATTAATTTATGGTTCAGATTGAAATGTTAAAGGATTTATTTAAAATGTGTTTATAAGAAAAGTAAATAAATAATACAATGTAAAAATTATCACTGAATAATACTTTAAATATGTTTTGATTTTGGGTGCTTAAATATTATGGTATGTTTTGTTTCAGGGATAATTTTTAGTTATTTAAAGGGTGTTAATCATTGTTTTCTCTGTGTCTTATTTTTAAAAGGTTTTCACCTATTGCTACCATTGTTGATTCAACAACTTTTAAATAAAAGAGGAAAAATGGAAAGAATCAACTTTTACGTTTTGAGTGAAATCATGTGGAATCTTTGGAAGCAAGCTGCCTTTTCAAGTAGGGGAAACCTGCAGTTTGAATCCCAAACAAAAAAGTGGGAACCACTTGACAACAATTTCATAGTGACACTTGATTAACCATTATTCTTTTCTTGTTTTATTATAACTATTAATTATTAATCAATATTATTCATTCTAACTTGTCATGGTTTAGTTTGGTCTGGCTTTTTTCCTGTTATTTTTCAGTTCCTCCTCTCACTCAGCTCACCCTTCACTCCCTCAGCAATCTGTCACACCTGTTGGACATTAATCAGTCAGAACTCACTCCACCTGCCAGCCTCCCTACAAAAGCCTCACTTAGTCTTCTCTTCCCTGCCGGTTTGTGATCAGTCTCCACTCACTCCACATCTGTCAGCTTAGTTTGCTCCCTGTTTTGCTGCTGGATTCCTGCCACCTCTGTGCCTCAAGTAAAGCCTCAACTTCTGCCATCTCTGGGTTTCAAGTAAGGCCTCTGCTAGCTGCTGGGTTTCCTGCCTCCTCTGTGCTCCAGGTTTTCTCTCTGCTCTGTTACTGGACTGCCTGCTACCCATGTGCTCCAGCAGCCCTACATCTCTAGAACTCTCTCTGGTCCTCCAGCTCCATCTACACCCCAGTTCTACTCCAGTACAGCCTTTCTGGTTCGCTCATCCACTACTCATCTTTCCTTCAATAAACTCTCAGAAATAAACTGTGTGTGTGTGTGTGTGTGTGTGTGTGTGTGTGTGTGTACTCTGTCTGGGTTCATCTAGACAAATCGTGACATAACTATTATTCATTGATTTGACATTCTGATTTGACAGATTTGGCTCATTTAAAAAATTAATTGAAAAGTAAAATGAGTTCAAGGAGATGGCATTTTATTAAAATGGTTTTAGTTTTCTGCCAGACATTGACAACTATTTTGATATATTTTGTTAGTAATTCTTTCTAAAAGCCCAATAAATGTTGTGAAAGCTTTCCAAATTTTTACAACCTGCCCATAAGCTATTTTTGTTCCAGGTCAATGTGTTCAAAAGAAGCCTAATTGGGTGGAAACCTGCGTAATTTGGTAACATTGACTAGACTATTGCTTTTTGTTTGTTCGTTTTTTTTTTTTTAGATTTTGGGATTTTATTTGGAATTTCTTTCTCAGCACTGTAGGAGTAGTCACAGAGCCACTGTTCAGCCTGAAGCATATACAATGTTTTATGAAAAAGTGTGCACCCTGAAAAAATGGAATGCCCCCCCCCCCTTTAATTTGTTTCTGCAGCCAGGTCTATCGATCAGTATGATTTGTTTAATCAACATGCTTTATCTGTATTGTCCAGCCCTAGTTTAATTTAATTTTCTTTCCTTGGTGTCAGGTTGGGTTTGAACTACCCCCTCTCCTGGGACATCTCAGGTATCCACCAAGTGTGGAGCATGTAATAGTCATTGCATAAAATCTAATAAATCTTCTTGCATATGTAAATCAAGTAGAACACTTTGGCGAAAGCAGTAAGGCTCCACTTGTGAAAGTAAAATCTGTTGAGCTCTTTTAAGAAAACAATTCTTATTGCCACATTGCAAGACAGGACATCAAAAACAAAAATCTTATTGCCACATTGCAAGACAGGACATCAAAAACAAAAATCGACACAAAACAATTTTTACTTGACAAACCAACAAAACGTAGAACAAGCTTTTGTCACCTGTCTTGTTTTATTTGAAGAAAGTGGTGAGGGGGGTGTGTGGCTGGTTGACCTTTGGCGACTCCTGTAAACTTTTACAAATATATCTTAAAAATTATAGCGGCACAGACAACAATTGCTGCACAAACATTTGACACCAATTTTGTTTTATTGAGGAAGGTGTGTGGAGCACCTTGACTTACCTGAAAAAGGTGCATTGATCTGTGGTAATACGATTCAAAGTCTGTGTGTTTGTGCCCCGATCCAGGGACCAATTTACCTTTCAACACTCATTCTCCTCCCAAAGCAGAATACAGCAGGAGATAGACTGCTGTTCGTTCATTTTGCCAAATATGACCGCTTTATACAAGCAGGGAATCCCAGTAAAATACTGACAGGTGAGTGTGCAGTGATCTATCAACTAAATAAGGCAGCAAAATAACTGCCGAGTGAACATAACAGTAAGCAAATCAAAATAATGATCTAATTAAGGTGCTTTGAAACATTTTGATGCTGTGTGACAATCAAATTTTGCTAGTTTTCGTCATCATGACACACATCTCATAATCGGGTCTAAATTCTCTCCTTAGATCACTAGGAGCGCATTTGTGTTTTCTTCTTGTAGGATTGGCTAATTACAGCTCTTAAAAGACAGCGTCACACCTGGCAATGGGGTCAACCACACCTCACTAAGATAAAAATTTCTTACTCAGAGTTGCTCTCAGCAACTTTCTGAATCGCTTTTAAGCTAGGACTCCTAGGTAGGAATTTTTAGGCTAAGATAGAAGTTCTCTGAGAGGACTTTGAGGCTTTGACTTGGCCCAAGATTTTCCATTTCTTAATTCTCTGCCAGTCATTGGTGGATCAACTGGTATGTGTTAGGTCATCATGCAGGAGGTTCCAATCATGATATTTATTTTAATTTCAACAGTCACACATAAGGGTTTTCATCTTTTTTTTTAATAAAGTATATACTCAGGTTCTCTGCCACTGCAGTCCACAGCTCAGAGGTGAACTGAGGACCCCTGTCAGAGGTCAGGTCAAGCAACACACCGAACCAAGATACCTAGGAAGATACGAATGCGTGAGCGAAATCTGCGGAGTTGGTTGAAGACATGGGAATCACTTCAGGCCATCAAGACGTCCTATCCACCATAGTCAGGAAGATGGGTGAAACCTCGAGAAGGGGAAAATTGACCTACCAGGTCCTCCTGCAACGCTCCCGATCCATCTTTATACAAGGTATTAGACGTGAGGCAGCTTGACAGCTCAATTGGTGAGCTAGTAACCTACCAGACGTATCGCCATGTTCGTAGTATCTGGAACAAGAATGAAGCAACAGGTGCTCAGCCTCATTAGATGTGATGAGATTTAGCTCAGTTTGTAAGGCCTCCTTGAAAGATCGTCAGAAGGGGCGGTTGCCAGTTGCTTTTCTACTGATTCTAAATCAGATGAGAGCTTCTGAATATTTAATATCTGTGTAGAGTATGAAATTATCTGACCTCGCAAATATGCTGTTGAGAACCCCCACAGTAGTGCTTTAGAGATGGGCTCCAAATCAGATTGGTTAAGAGCAATATAATCATCTATTGCACTTCCAATGCATTTATGAAATTTGTCATCCAATAGAAGTGAGGTATTGAATCACCACTGGGTGAGATAGTGAGGCCTGGAGGAAATCTGAACATCTATGGACACCGGTGAGTGATCTGAACCAATGATTGGGTGATACGTGACATTTGCCACTTTTGGTATAAGTTTAGCTTCTATAAAGAAATAATCTATTCGAGAGAAGGTCTCATGCACGTGCGAATAAAAAGAATATTGGCTACTGTTTGGATTCCGAAATTTCCAGGAGTCAATATAGCCATTGCTGCACATCATTGAAGGCTGCATGGGCTTTGGCTGTGTGCAGTAAGATCCGGGAAAATTAAGATTGTTGAACCCTTCAACTTCATCTGCTGCTGGGTTCTGGCATGTTGCTAATAATTAAAGCACCATCTCTTACAACCTCTTGAGGAAGACTAGAACGGAGTGATTAAAATGGGCATGGAAAAGTGATATGGGGAAAACCATTGCAGAACCACAGTCAAATGAAGTTACAGTGGTTGGTACACTTCTGCTAAAAGAAATTCAAAAACAGATTATTAATTACAAGATCCTCAACCGATACTGGACACCAAGCGGAACACCTCCCCTGAATTTGAGGAATGATGATTTATGCTGCCGTTGCCATGAAGAATCTGGTACAATACTATGTAAGATGTATGAGTATGACATGGGATGAGATTCTGACCCTTGTAAATTAAGTTTTTAGTCCTTCCTCAACCAGGAACCCAGCTTTATGTGTCCTAGGCATAGTACACAAAAAAAACACAAAAATAAGGGATTACTACAGTTGTGTACGGCCAGTTGGCACCACAACTGGCCGTACTAACAGGATATAGAATCATTGTGAGACAATGGAAAACATAGCACCATCATCTTTTGAGTATTGGATGGAGATAAAGGAAATCAGATCCAAACTGTCAGGACTACCAGACTCATTCCTCAGGACATGGAGACCCTTTCTGGATTACATTGCCAAATCCTGATTCCTAAGGTCCCAGATTAGCATGTTTGGCCCACGTTTAAGTAGATGCATCTGAAGATTACTCATAGGTATTTATGAATCTTTATATTATATAGTTATTTATATAATAATAATAATTAGATGGCTCTAAACTTCTTATAATTTAAGGGAGAATAAGACTGTGGTTCTTGTTTTTGATCCTAGTGGAAGATGTCGGAGCTCTTCGGTTGATCTTGACTCCCTGGCAAAGTATGTTAGGCCCATGGTAACAAATCATGACAGACAATTATTTTAAACTTGACAGTCAAATAAATGCCACATTGAAGTCTAGTTTTTATCATTTGAGAAAAATAGAAAAAATAACAGCTATCCTTTCAAGGAAACAGCTGGAAACAGTAATCTATGCTTTTATTTCATCACAGATGGATTACTGTAACTCCCTTTATCTCAGAATCATCCAGTTCTCACTTACTCGTCTGCAGCTCGTGCAAAATGGTGCAGCACTTCTTTAAACGCGTAAAAGGGAGCTTATTACTCTGGTCCTGGCTTCTCTTCATTGGCTCCCAGTGTATTTTAAGGTAATTTTAAAATCCTTTTCTTGTTTTTTAAAGTCATACATAACTTGCCCCGCCCCACTTGGTAGAGCTTCTCCACCTCTACACCCCCAATCGATCCATTAAGTCTACTGATAAATTGCTCCTGGTGGTTCCCAGCTCAAAGCGGTAGCTTAGAGGGGACAGGGCCTTCTCTATTGGGGCCCCAAAGCTATGGAACGCTCTACCCATGCACATACGACAGGCCCCCTTAAAACTCGTTTAAAAACGTACTTTTACTCACTGGCCTTCAAACCCATTGAGATTTGATTTTACTTAATTTTACTGGTATGGTTTTTATCCGCATTTGGATTATTTTATTGTCTTTTGTAGCAAGTTTCTTAATTTATTATTGTGCTCTTAGTTTTTCCATTTTATCCCTAGGTATCATTTTATTGTTTTTAATTTTCAGCACTTTGTGTCAGCTGTGGCTTGGTGGTAAACCTTTTTCTAAGTTAATGATGATGATGATAATGATGATGATAGTTTTATGTATCTATACATCTAACATTTTGCATAATGATTTGCCCATTCTATTTTTTAATGTAGCCCTCTGTCTAGAACAGGGGTCGCCAACCTTTTTGAAACTGAGAGCTACTTCATTTGTACTGTGTCACACGAAGGGCTACCAATACTGAGCTTTGCAGTGGAAGAGCTCACCAAAACACATATTTGCTCTTTTTGTATTTTTTAGATATTGTCAGCTTTAAATTTATATAAATGCGAAAATAGAGTAACAGAATAAAAGGACATTTTATATGCAGCTCACTGGGGGGTCGTGCTAGTTTTAGAACAGGCTTGAGGGCAGCACATGTGGTCCTTGGGGGCTACCTGGTGCCCGTGGGCACCAGATTGGTGATCCCTTGTTTAGAATAATACAGTTTTTATTGATTGCTTTGACCTGTTTGAAGAAACTGCCAGCCTCTCAGTTTTCATCATCACCATCTCAGCAGAGCAAAAGACACCTCTTGCAAACGAGTTAACCCATTCTCATTTTTGCAAAACAGTTAACACAGATGTCATTCATGCAGTCCAAACTCCATTAGCTGTGGTAGCAAAACAGAAACCATTTGTTCCAAGCTCTTAGAAACTTCTTGATCAGATTGAAATCACTGAAGCACCTGATTGACACTTCTTTACACAATTTTTCAATTTGCAGTCAGTTTGCAGGCTTTACGTAAAAGGTGCCATGTTGTGTGTTGTTCTTTGCAAGCATGAATGGTCTAAGGCAGATGAGAGTCAGAGAAAGAGGTAGATGGGTCAGGGGAAGAAGATTATTAGGAAGAGGAATCCATGTGTGAGGTGAAGGTGTAGCTGGAAGGGCTCAAATTACAGATGAAATTCATGCAACTATGATTGATCATGTGGTAAATCATGGCCTTTCACTTAGAGGGGCGGGACAAAGAGTCCAACCTGTTCTCAATAGAAACACGGTTGCATCCATTGTAAGAGTTTTTCAACTGGAGAACAGGTAATGTTGCTGCTATACAATATATGCAGCTATATCTCTATCTATTCCTATAGAGGAGTTATTCAGTGCATGGAGATGGAAGGTATATGATCACTGTCCCTATGAGCAGATGCCCTTGCTCAATGCAATGACTGCTGCTGCCCAAGATATAGATGTAGAGGCATGTCAAGGATGGATCAGGCATGCAAGAAGATTTTTCCCTAGGTGCATCACAAGGGAAAATATTGAGTGTGATGAAAATGGAGCCATGTGGCCTATTTGTCAAGAGAGAAGAGATTAGAAGAAACAGACAGCTCTAGTATTTTCTATTGGAATATTTAATTTGTAGCCACAATCTGAAAAAAAAAAAAAGAATAATCCATCAAATTTGGATCACAGCATATCTGATTCTGGATCCATTTTTTGCAAGAAGGCAAAGTTGACTACAAATGACACTGACATGTAAGCTGTGTCCAGTCTTTGGCTACAGTGACCAGCAATGCTGCACTGATTCACATTGAGTACGGTATTTTGTATTTTGTTGCCCCTTGTGTAACGAATGATTGGAAGGCCTCAAACATTTGTGTGCAGGTTGTGCTGTTTGATGGCAAAATGGGCTTTTGGTTCATATTTTAAATGTTTTGGCAGAGTTTGAGCCTTTTGCTAACAAAATGTGTAATTTTGACCATTGTTGCCACTGTTTAGGCCTCTGCGTTAACTGTTTTGAAAAATGTGGGTTTTCAGTTGACTGCTGCGTCAAAGCAATCAATAAAAACTGTAATACCTGTTGGACATTATATTTTTAACACCTGCTGTAACTAGCTGCAAAAGGAGACATGCTGAGTGGGGAATAATATTAGAATACTTGAGTCAATGTCCTACAAGTGTTTTTTTAATTTGTAAACTTAGTAACCAATTGACCTACCAGTCATGTTTTTGCATTATGGTCTGTGTGATGGCTGCTCAATGCTGCTCACAGCTTTCATACGTTCTAATTTATATCATTAAACATTTTTTGGTACCATTTCCTTTCTTAATTTTACAATCTACTATCGGATTTGTTGAGGTAAAAGTTGATTTCAGGTTTAGATGAGATTGCCAACAAAGAGCGTTTGTTTGTAGGACCGTTTTGCAAGCAGCAAGCAGTTGTAAGGTCTCTGCCTCCACCTGGTGGTGGATGTGGAGAAAGCATCCTGCTGTCTCCATCCTCTCCTCTCCCTCTCGCTGTGTATAAGGGGGGATCCTCAGGTATGCTTTCACCCACAGTTGCTCTCCAGCGGCCGCCAGCAGCATCCACCGGAGCGCACTCTCTCTCTCTCTCTCTCAGCCAGAGGACCAGAATCGCTGGAATCTTGAAGCCAATTTAGGATAAAATCATAAAACATCAGCTATGGCGACTATAGGAGATTTCGACCCGTTAAACTCCGCTGTTCCTGCGACTAAAATTGAAATCACCGTTTCTTGCAGGTAAACCTCTGTCTTCAACATGTTTAGTCAGAACATTTCAGTGGAAATCTTGGTTCCACTTTCATACTCGTAGACGATTATCTTATTCTGGTTGGGTTCTGTCCATGCCAGACTTTCCCTCTTTTTCACTAATGATATTACAAATTGCTGTCATGTACGGAGCAACTTAGTCTTGTTCTTTCTTCTAAAGGGAAATTATATTGTGCTGTGGGTGTAGGAGTGCGAGGGTGGGGGATGGATTTATTCTGAGCGCGCTGTAGAGCTCCAGAGAGCGCGGCTCTTAAAACACCACCGTCTGCACGGATGGCTGTACATTACACGTTGAAACGACAGGGATGGCTTTTATTACATTACCAAAGGGAAGAACAGAGAGAAATCTTTTAAAAGTATTCCTTCTGATCAGAGGAATGATCTCTTAAAGGCAGGGAGCAGTCCAGGTCTACAAACCAAGTGCAGACGTGAATCCTTCCAGGGGCGATCCCCAGTCGAACAGGACACAGAAGTGTGCGATAACATAAGCTCAAATGTTTTAATATTTGATCATTTAAAATGAAAAGATTACAAAAATCATCAGAGCTGCTATAAAAATTGAAGAGGTTGGCTCTGGTTATCTCATTGTCGACAAAAGGTTCTGACTCACAGACAGAAGTGATATGCTCCTTTCAGTACTTTTGGCAACATAGTGTATGACCAATACACTTAATGTTTGAACGGTCTTTAATTTTGAAATTCCATATCAAATTTAATGAGCTTTGTTGAGCAGCATCTGTAGGTGTTCTGCTGTCATGCTGAATCAAAAAAATTTCACTGAAAACGTAAGGGTTAGTAGCAACATTGACAGCAACTTAGTTCAAAGTGACTAAATGTAGTGGTTTTGAAGGGCTTTTAATTTGAAATTCCACATCAGATGTGGATGCAATCTGTTGAGCAACATCTGGAGGTGTTCTACTGTCAGGCTGAAGTGACGGTATCCACTGAAAACGTACCGTTTAGTAGCAACATTGACAGCAACGTAGGTCAAATTGACTTAACATAGAGTTTTTGGAGGGCTTTAATTTAGAAATTCCACATCATGTAGATGGATTTTGATGAGTAACATCTAACAAATTGTTTTAGTATCCCTGTGCAAATTCTCAGTTATCCGGGTCATTGCAACAGCAAGCATGTTTAAGCCTGTTTGCTATTGTTTTAGTAGTTATTCAGCCTAAACAGTAACTCTGACCAAAATATATATATTTCCATACACAACAGCATACCTGAATAATAAAAAATATTACATAAAGCTGTAAGAAATAATATTAACTAACTGAAGTAAATATGTGTAAAGAAACAAAGTATAAATAGGTTGATACATGTCAAACACATTGCTTTTATTTTGAAAAGTAGTCTCAGGCATTTATGTGGGAGATTATTTAACTATTGAACCTTAAAAAGAAAGAAGACTCTGGGATGAATCGTTTCACTGTCTTGCCAACGAGAACTCATTTATTCCATTCAACTTTGCACGTACAAACGGGTGTGAAGCAAGAGTTCTAAACAATACAGTGAACAGGCCTTTTTTATAAGTCGTTACAATAAGAATCTGCGTGTCTCCATTGGTGTGTGTTGCAAGCTAGTGACGTCCAGCTTCTTGGCAGGCTGGACTTCACTTCTGGTAAACGTTTAACTCAGAGTACGAAAACAGACCAATTAATTCCGCTACTTGACATATCTTGGAACACTACAGTTAAACAATGTTATTGCTCTCTTTCCAGATGTTTCCTCTCTTTTCTCCCATTGCTGAGAGCCAGGTCAGAATGACCTTAATGATGTTTATCAAACCTCTGCACATCCTCCCTTTTACATTAAAAACGTGACATATCTAAAGAGACCTCTACATTGACTAAACATGGTATAAAGAGAAAATCTTACTCCACAGTAATCAAGCTTAGCTACAAGAATAACAAACATGTAAAAATGTAATTGCTTACACAACCAATGGATAATATACTAATGCAATCAAGGTGTCAACATAAGTGCTTATCTAATAATGACATATAATTAGAACTGCTAGCAGTTATTAACGGGTTCCAAGCACACCCACGTCCCGCCCCCTTGATCATGTTCCTGGACTTCAGTTCAGCGTTCAACACCATCAAAACTGGAACATCTGGGCTTCAGCACACCTCTTCGCAACTGCCTGCTAGATTTCATCACCAACAGACCTCAGTTGGTCCGGGTTGGACAGAATACCTCTGATGTCATCACCTTCAGCACAGGCTTTCCTCAGGGCTGTGTCCTGAGCCCCCTGCTGTTCACCTTGATGACACACGACTGTGTCCCCAGGTTCACCACCAATCACATTAAGTTTGCAGATGACACGACGGTGGTGGGCCTGATTAGAGACGACAACGACCAGGACCAGGACTGATCCTGAACGTGGAGAAAGCAAAAGAGATCATCGTGGACTTCAGGAAGAAATTGCCTCGCCATGTTTCACTTCTCCTTAACAGCTCAGCTGTGGAGGTGGTCAGCAGCAATAAATTCCTTGGGTGCACATAACAGACAACCTCAGCTGGTCTGTGAACACCATGTCACTGGCGAAGAGGGCACAGAAGCGCTTGCACAGGATGAGGAGAGCCCACCTGCCCCCGCCCATCCTCATGACCTTCTACAGCAGCACCATAGAGAACATTGTGACCAGCTGTTTGTCTGTGTGGTATGGATGCTGCATCGCCTCTGACTTGAGGAACCTGAGGAGAGTGATGATGACAGCAGAAGGGATCATCGGGGTACCCTACCCTCCATTAAAGACATTTCATCCCAGTGCTGCCTGTCCTGAGCCCATAACATCATCAGAGACCCCTCACAACCCCACCATGGACTGTTCTCCCTGCTGTCCACTGGGAAAAGGTTTTGCAGCACCTGCTGCAGGTCCACCAGGTTTTGCAACAGCTTTTTTGTGTTGCCATCTGACTGTTGAACTGTAAACTGGAGTCTACACCGTATTTACACATTTGCATCATTATCTGGCATTACCAATGTTAATTGCTCTCTTCTAAATGCAAGTGGCATTTCTCCCATTTCTACTAATAATGCTGCTGTTGGAGTAGTTTTAATTGCTCCTGTACATAATCTCAATGCTTGATACTGAATCCGATCTAATTTATGTAGATTTGTCTCTGCTGCTGAATTATAAACACTACTTCCATATTCTATCACTGATCTAATTTATCCTGTATATATATTCTTCAGTGCTATTCTATCTGCTCCCCACTCCCTACCAATTAAGCATTTCATAATATTTATTACTTTCTTGCATTTGTCAAAAAAAGTAGATGCAATGCAGTTTTGCATTGCATTACATTGAAATGACTCTTGTCATTTCAGCTTTTAACTTTTTGCTCTCTCTCTTTTCTTCATAGTAGGTACACCTGGTCTGACATTCTGTTAACTGTGACTTCACCCAGAGAAGACAGATCACCCGCTATAACCATCTAATGTAGAACAGATTACTGGATCAATGTGTGCGTCTGTGCTTTTTTGTCTGTCTTGTTGTGTCTCTGTTCTGTCTTCTGTAACCCCAGTCGGTCGAGGCAGATGACCGTTCATACTGAGCCCGGTTCTGCTGGAGGTTTTTCCTTCCCGCTAATGGGTGGTTTTTCTTCCCACTGTCGCTTCATGCTTGCTCAGTATGAGGGATTGCTGCAAAGCCATGGACAATGCAGACGACTCTCCCTGTAGCTCTACGCTTCTCCAGGAGTGAATGCTGCTTGTCGGGACTTTGAAGCAAACAACCGGTTCCCTTACATAGGACATTTTTTACCAATCTGTATAATATGATTGATTTTGACTTTATAAAGTGCCTCAAGATGACATGTTTCATGAATTGGGGCTATATAAATAAAATATATTTGAATTAAGACTCTTTGAATGTGTATATTCCATGTTATTCTTTCGTCAAACCAACCCCCTAAAAATTTTATTGTTTCACTCTTTCTATTTCTTGATTATATAATTTTAATTCCTTGAAAAGAACATTGTTTTAGTCTTATCCACTGAGAATTTAAATCCCCATTTTAATGACCATTCTTCAACTTTAAAAATAGCTTCTTGCATCTTTTCAGTAATAAACTCCAAATTCCTTCCTCTCTTCCACATAGCTCCATCATCATGGAAAAGAGAAAAACCCATTCCATTATCTATATTTTGAAACACATCATCTATCATTATCAAAAATAATAAAGGACTTATTATACTTCCCTGTGGAGTACCATTTTCAACAATATATTTCTCAGAACTTGTATTTGTCTTTTAGTTAGAAAATCTGTGATCCACCAATACATCCTACCTGTAATACCCATCTTTATACTTTTAATTAATAAACCTTCTTTCATATGCCTTTTCAATATCAAAAAACACTGCTACAATACTTTCTTTATTAATTTGAGCTTTTCTGATTTCAAATTCCAATTCCTCCCTCTTCAAGTTTCTCCTCCGCTTAGAAACATCACGGGATGTGACTTCACATCCTGTGATGTGCCCAAATATGGGCAAATGGCCGGCCTGTACACAGCTCTGGATAGTCAGAGCTCTGGATGGTGGGAGCTGTGAACAGATCATAAAATTCATAAATTCGTTTAAAATCAACAGTTTACTCTAAAATTCTGAAAATATTCATGGATCTTAAAGAGTGCTTTATCTAACCACGTGATTTTTTAAATGCCCATTGAAAAAAGCGTTTCAGAGAAAAAAAATTAACTTTATAGTCTTAAACATGTGAATTGCAATGGCTTCTAAATAAGTCAAAATTGTCTGGATTTTCACTAAACTGAAATCTATGTTAAGTCTGCATGTGCTTTACAAATAGAGGCCATTTTTTGGGGGATTGAACAATATTTGTGGAAAATACATTGATTTCTCCATTTTACAAACTTAAAAAAAAACAGAGTGTGGCACTTTCAAAAACCTTAATACATGCAGTGGGAGAACTGTTACACCTTATTCACGGAATACATCCTGAAAATCTGAGATCAAAACATTTATTTTAAAGCATTTTTTATTCTTTTCTTTATTGTATTTATTATTCTTCAGATTTTTTCACACTTTTGAAAATAGGCCCCGCCCACTTGTTTCAATCATTACCATATTTAATACCTGAGTTCAGGGCTATGACTGGAAGGAGATGAAGAAGGTTTTGTAAAAATCCGATCAGCCATTCTTGCGTAGTAGATTTCTTGACATAACAGCGTCCCCTAGTGATGGACGATCCTCAAAGGCGGGTCACATGTGCAAAATCTTATTTGGACTATGGGTTATAAAGGACATGTTAAAATCTGTTATGGTTTTAGAATAATCAGCAATTACATTTAGAGCTAGCTAGCTAACAATCACTTATTTTAGCGTTACTTTTTGAAAAAGTCAAAATTAAAAAATCCACTGCATTAACTTTTTTTATTTGTACATTATACGGTTATATATGGAGTTTTGCGCAGATTGCACAAAAAATGTAGGAGGAGTTTAACAAGAAAGGTTTAACCTTTGTAGCCATGTAGCGCGAAAACTAGCTGGGAAACGAAGGGTGTGCCAATTCCCTTTATTTTGCAGAATCATCCAATAAACAAAGTGATGTGAAGTTCTTGAGTGTGGGACCAGTAGTTTGGTGGTTATAGGCCGAAACGCATTGTCCTTTGTTATAGCGTCCCCTAGTTGTTGAGGGGTCTGAATTTCCTTCAGACCTTCTGTTCTATCTCTCCTCGAGGTCGGTCGGTTTTTCTTCAGCTCTCCAGAGCTCCTTATCTGCTATTAACCTTCCCCTTCTCTTCTGCTATTTGCTTCGTTTTGTGTCTTTTGTGCCATTTCTTCATTGCAACCAAAAGCTCTAAGGAAATTATGGATCTCGTCAGCTGGTCTCTCAACGCTATTGATCAAATTTTTTCAACTGGAAAGCAAAAGACCGGGGAGCGTGCCTGTCCCGACGGGACTTTTTTTGCGGGATACATCATGGACCCGTGGCAGAAATGGTCCATGGTGTGCCTCTCAATTCTTTCTGTTGAGGACGTAGAAGACGTCTACTTATTTGGATTTACGATACTTGGATTCCTCTTTTTTGGTCTCGGAGGATATTTAATGTATCAACACCTTCAGAAGCTGCCGGCGGTCAACATGGCCTTGATCAGCCTGCCGGCGGCAGTCGGCGCGATCACTAGGTCGTTGAATGAACAAAACGGACAACTTGATAAGCTGACTGCGGTTGTGGTACACAGAGGTGAGATTGGATAAAACCTGGAAGCGTGAACATTAACTAGCCCACCGATTGGAATATTGGAATTGGATCCAGGAGACAGCGACGGAAAAGACTCTAAAGCTGAAAGGAAAAGTTGGTTTCAGCTTGTTCTCATAACAAATTCTGTTTTTCAAATCAGACTTCCCCACTATCAAATTCTCCCTGAGTTGGTATGGCGACATCGCACAAATCCCCTGCTCCCCCCACCTTCCTTGCTGAACATCTGTGGCAAGTCTCTCTGAACTGTTGGCTGCCGGATAAGACCAAGGACAAATGGCCTCTAGAGAGCCCCACGGAAACACAAACACTTAGACACACATACAGATGCTCACATATACAGATGACATTTCACCCGACCAGCACTTAAATGTTTACCTTTCTGCTTATATGTGTCTCGTAATTATCTGTGCTATTTGTGCTAATGAGGTTTTTTGTCGGATGATTCACACTATATGTGGGAACATAAATTGTGAAGCACCTGTCTTTTTTTATCTCCCTCCACTTTCCCAATGTAAAATTTTTCTTCAACAGATTTCAAGGGCAGCGCCTGTGTACTCCATGCAAATGGGGTCTGAGGTAGTTTGCAGGAATGCAGCCTTGACGGCTGCGCTGATTAGCGCCGACTGGCTGCTTTCCTTGGCAACGCAAGGCCTCAGTCAATCGTTCCCCCAAAATGTTTGTAAAGTGTATGTGATGGATAGTTGTACTGAAACTGAACTTTTGATTGCAATGCAAATTGCAGTTGACAAATAAAAATTATTGATTGATTGATTGATTGATTGATTGATTGAATGATTGATTGATTGATTGATTTCTGGGTTTGAGTAGCGGTGCACATTCTGTTCTTGGATACCTGATTCAATAGGTTCGTTACAATTCCGCATGGGCCGCACAACACGTTTTAGCGGAGAAAAATAATTATTTATAATAAAAAATAATGGAAAAACAGAGGAAAAACAATACTGTTCTCTGCTCACAGAGGAAACGAATGGCATAGCCATTCGCCTGCACTGCGGGCTTGGAACCCTAATAAGTGCAGATTACAATCAATAACATATTACCAACAATAGAGAGAGAATGAGACTGAGAAAGACAGAGAGAGAGTTTAAGTATGCAACACAGTCATTGCTTTCACATTGGCATCAAACCAAAAGATATGGGAGTGAAACCCCCCCGTTGTTGGCACTTATTCATGTATTGTACTCAGGAAAAAACTCTTTCATGGACCCCTGTTCTCTCCGAGCATCCGCCAGCATGGCCCCCTGACCGACCGGCATCAATTGGAAATCAGCAATGCTACTCGCAATGAAGTCCAGCACTTGTCATTCAAAAAGAGTACATAAGCATAATACAATATATAACATAACATCATAGAATGTAACATATACAAAGTACAACAAACAACATATGAAATACACGGTTTATGTATATGTAAATTATCTTTTTAATAATACTGATACGGAGTATTAAAAAACGGATGTTAGAATATAATGTTATGACAGTTTAAACTAACCGGCCGCCTGTGCTACCTTATCTATTAAAGCTTCATTGTATTATAATTTATTTATTTATTCTTAGATTGAGTAACTTAAACAAGGTTAATAGGGTTAGTCATCTGCAGTTCGTGTGCTTGGTTCGAATGATGCCATGGACATGTAGCAAGACAAAAAGAGTCCGTCCTGATCACGGGGCTCCTTTCCATGTGGCATGGGTCTGTAGCATACGCGAGTCCATGGACGTGTCCAGGCGGCCGGGGATCAGCCCTTCGGATGGCTGCTGTCTGATATCATCCATTTATACATCGTTCCCACAATCCACCTTTTCATAATAGGCACAACACAACACACAAACAAAAAGATTACAATTAGCGTTATCACCAAAATTATTCCTGTTTTTGCAGCCAAGGCTCCCCATTCTCCTAAAATTTCTTCCAGACTTTTCCACGACCAGTTGTTTCTACCAGCATTCTCCTTTACCTCTTCTTTAAGTTTCATAAGTTTAACCATTACTACCCTAAACGAACCTTTAGGAGCTGTGTTCATGGGAATATATGTACAGCACCGATTACCAAACATGTGACAAACACCTCCCTTACTTGCTGAAAGCCAATCCAAAGCTTGTCTGTTCTGCATTACCATTCTACTTGTTTCATGTAGTTGATCTCCCAGTGCCATAAGTCCTTCAACTGTGAAATTTATCATCCTTTGCTGATTATAGTAAACGTAATTATCCACTCAACATTTCTATTAATAGTAACCCAAGGTAAAATAGACTCAAAACCTGCTTTAATTTCATGTTGTGCTTTAAATTCATCTGGAATTCCTCTTGGTTGACCAATTAGATTTAAATAAACTCCTTCATTTAGTCTGTAATCGTCTAGACTCCGACGAGACCTAGTTTTACCTACTTCAATTTGAGCTAATTCTTTTACCCCTTCATACACTAAAGTTATCGATACTTTCATTCGTACTAATGCACAGTGCCCACCCACTTAAGAGGTAAGGTGTTCATCAGCATGTCGTCACCACATATCCAGTAACAGTCTGCCACTGGATACGTTTGATCTCCTAAAAAGAAAAGTTTGGGAATAGTCATAGTCAGTGTTGTATAGTAACGAAGTAGAAATACTTCACTACTGTACTTAAGTATATTTTGGAGTACTTTATACTTCTCTCGGGTATACATTTTTTTGATAACTTTTACTTTTACTTCACTATATTTCCGAACTTAATTGCATACTTTTACTCCGATACATTTTCAATGTTTGGTTTAGTTACTCGTTACAAAAAAAGTGTTGGTTTGGCTCAGCCAGACGTGCCTACATGCTCAGGTTCGCCCGGGGAGCCTCCGTTTGAAGCGCTCGGCCTGTCATTTCAAAGTTGCTGTGCGCCAGCAGGGGCGGGGCCTGGTGCTCCACGCAGCCAATCACTAACGCGCCTGGCCTTTGATTGACAAGGTACTAGACACCCCTTTAACTCCGCTCTCATTGGTTGTGCTGTCTTAAATCCCGCAGTCTTAAATCCCGCCTTCCCTCTTTAATGATTATGACATTAATGTTGTGTTGTACTTATCTTGTTCTACAAGGGTGGATTTCCCTTTATAGACTGAAGTCCCACATTTCATGGTTGGATGTTGATCGTCTCGACCCACACTACTCTTTGCTCTCTCCACTCGTAGTTGAACTGACGTTGGCTGATGCTGTGGTGCTGGCTGCAGGCTGTGAGAGTTCATCCCTGGCCTCGCTGTTGTTAGGTTCACCACTTCTGCCAACATCCACAGGTGAAATGTCATTAATACCAGTCTCATTGCTGCAAACTAAATTTCTGGCTTCACAATGTCTGGCTTCACAGTGTCTCTGGTGTGTACTTTAGTACAGTGAGTCAAATGATACCACGTATCACTCCCCTCTACTTGGACGGCGGTTGCGGTTGCTCGTTTGACCTCAAAGGGTCCATCCCTTCTCGAGCCATTCCATTTACGTCTGAACACCTTCACATACACCAGGTCTCCTGGTTCGACTGGTCTCTTCACCACCAACTCTGGACAGGAACTTCTGGCTTTTTCCTGCAGATAGATAGCTCTATGGATAGCAGTTAGTTGATCCATATATGCTTTCAACTCTGTCTGTAGGCACTGGCCTTGTTCTGTCTGTTAGCATTTCATGCGGGGTTAAATGTGTGCTTCGATGCAACTGCATGCGATAGCTCATTAGCGCAAGCGGCAAAGCATCAACCCAGTTTAGTTTAGTAGAAGCACAGATTTTATTCAGCTTAGCTTTCAAAGTTCCATTGATTCTCTCTACAATACCCTGACTCTGTGGGTGGTAAATTGCTTCAAAACGTTGTTTAATTCCTAGCTTTGACAAAACACCTTTCAACACCTTTTGGATAAATGCTGAACCATTATCTGAACTGATTTCTGATGGGATGCCAAGTCTCGGAATCACCTCTCTTGTCAGAAACTTAATCACTGCATCAGCTCCCAATGTCTTTGATGGGACTGCTTCAACCCATCAGCTGAACCGATCGATCACCACCAACATGTACCTTTTCCCTTGTACTAGCTTTGTCATGTCAACATAATCTATCACAAGAAGTTTTAAGGGTCCGTCAGGGACCGGAATGTGTCCAATCTGTGATTTTATGCCTTTTCAAACACTGTTTTCTGCACATATTTCACATTGGCTCAAGATTTCATCCACCAATGCTTGCATGTAAGGTGACCAATAACCTTGCCTTTTCAACTTCTCCATCACTTTTCCTCTCCCACAGTGATCCAAACCATGGGCTTCTGAGATCAACATTGTCACCAATGCTACTGGTGCAACTAACTTTGTGATCTCCACAAACCACTTTCACTCATTGTCGCACCTCCCTGCGCCCAGAGTGTGTGCTCACTCGCACCTGCCTCCTGCTGCATCAAAATGATGTCTTCTGGTGTCACCATTGGTTCCAAGGTGACCTCTGGTGCCAAGATAGCCATCTGGCACTTAGATGCTAGTTTTGCTGCCTCATCTGCGGCGTTGTTCCCCATAATGATTAAATCATTACCTTTACGATGGGCGTTGCATTTAATTACTGCCAGCCTTGATGGCAGCATCATCGATGCAATCAGGTCTTTTAACTGTTCTTGATATAGTGCTGGACTGCCGTCTGCTCTTTTGAAGATTAACAGTTCTGTTTTTTGTAGAATTGTCCCATTTTTCTTCAAACTCCGTGCTCGTTGAAATGTCATAGAACATGGTGCAGTGGTAATCTAGAAAAGGTTTTCTGGCTTCTGGAATTTGAGCTTTAATGTACTGGCCCCAGTTAGTGACTACTGTACATCTTCAACTGGGCCCGAAATGTCTCCTAGCCAATAAACATTAGCTTCATGTGTTTGCATGTACATTTGAAAACCCAGAACTGTTTTATCAACATACAGACCCCGAGGAGAACAACAAATTTTTAATTTCATCCTGCACAATGCATCTCTTCCCAACAGGTTAATTGGCGTTTGGTCAGAGACAAGGATTGGTATTTTTATTTCATCCTCATCAGTTGCCAGTCTTACAGGAGCTGTCATTTGTATTAGCTGTCTTATTCTCGAGAACCCTACTGTTGAAATCAATCAGACATGGGGAGGTGCTTTGCATAATTTGGACTTACACACGTGTAAGCTGCTCCTATATCGACCAGCATCGGTGTTTCTTTTTCTTCAATTAGAATTTTTAATATAGGTTCATTGTCAGCACCGTCGCTTACGATCGGGCACTGGTTCTCCCCTGTAAGGTTCTCTGGGCCCCCTATTAACCAAAATTTGGTGGGTTTACAGGACGTCTTGTCGGACCTGGACGGAACCGGCCACGCGATTGCCTTCAGAGGTATGTTGTTGCCTCTTGGGCAATGCTCGGCACGATGTCCAAGTTCATTGCATGTCCAACATGCTACCATTATTCCAGGAGCACCAGGCCTGCCTCTGTTAGTCCAGGCGGGACCTCTTTGCTGTCGTCCACGAGGCCCATATGGTTGTGAGTTTGTGATTGAGGATAGACATTCACCACGGGTTGTTGCAGCTGGGTGGGCTGAGGAGCCGGAAAACTCCTTTGTGCCTGATTTGTCACATCAGGTATACGTTCTGAAAAACCTTGAGGTGGTGTTACATGTTCAGTCGCTTTAATCATTGTGGCTTGAGTTTTGGCTTTATTTTTTCCTGACAGTTCTCCAAGTTGAATTTGTGCCAGTTTTCTTTGTATGTTTTTATCTTATTCTGCAAGCGTCATTTCTTGTCTTCTGTGCTTCTCCACTGCATGTATCACATGATCACGGAACTCTCTGTGAGGCATTGACGTCAGAGCCACCACATCTTCGAGCCTGCTTCTCACAGGACCAGGCATTGCTTCAACGATGGAGTTCTGCAACAGAGTTGTCAGCACAGGGCTTTTATTACTTCCTCTTCTGTTTCCTGTTTCCATCTTTTCATCTGCTTTGCGATGTAAGTGGCTGGGTTTGTAGCATCAATGGGATCAATGGGATTCACTTTTAATGCTTCGGGATAAATTTTCGTTGGAAATTCCTTCCGCAGTGCTTCCCACAGTGCTGTGCGAAATAAATTGAATCCAATTCCATCCGCTCTCTGTTGGATCAAAACGTTCCTTTAAGACGTTTTCCATAGTATGTGTTTCAATGCACTCTGCAAAAACAGTCTTTCAATCGCCGATTGCTAGCATTTTCCCCACATTTTTCCTCTTCAAACACCTTTATCCACATGCTGGCACCCTTGTTAATGTCTGGCAATTTTGCAACCATTCCGACCAAGTCTTGACTTGTCCATGGAACATAATTTGCCACATTCCCTTTTACAAGTATTGGTAACTGTTTGTTATCTGTGTACCTATCAGGTGAATGTATGTTGGGTCTGTATCTCAAATTAAAATCACTTCTCCTTCCGGTAGTGGCTTGTGTTCCTACTCCAGGGTCTTTCACTACCTCTGCTATAAGTGGATTTTTCACTAAGAGCTCGCTGGCATTTCCTGGTGCAATATTTAGTCTTATGGCTTCCTCTTTGATTTCCTGTTCCAACTCTTCAATTATGGTGCGATCAATTTCTCTTTTCAAATCTAACCCTTCTTGATCGAGGTTTACCCAAAATGAATTACCCCTTTGCTTCCCAGCGTAGTCTGCATAACAATCAACTCCGCCCATAGACTTCCGAGTCAACGACCTTCTCGGATCCCCAGATGTATTCTTTGTGGTACTGCAATGCTTAGGTGCCAGATTCTCAGCATTTACAGGGGAATTTATTGGGCCTGCATTATTCTGATGTGTTGCAACTGAAGCAGCTGGAGATCCTGACGAATATATGTTTACTAGGGCGGGATCTTTTTGGTAAGGGGACCCTCCTGCGTTTGCAACACTGATATGCGAGGCCTTCGTCATAATCTCTTTATGTACTGGCGAACCTCCTTCAGTTCCATCTCCTGCATCTATGATCAGAGAATCCTTGTTCTTATACTAGAAATCTCCTATAATATTGACTGTGCCAGATAGGGATGGATAGATTCCCACAGCTTTTGAATTGTCTGCCTTATCATTTACAGACTGCTGTTTCATTTCCATATATTTCTGCTTTAAAACACTTCTATAAGCCTCACCTTCTGTTTTAAAGAGATTTAAAATCTTCAGCTTAAGGTCACGTTTCTCTTTTCTTTTTTTATTATTATTGTTTGCTTTGTAATCCATAACTCTGACTTCCACTTGCTTACAAAGAGACGTGTCAAAACTGCCTGTTTCAGGCCAGGGCTAGTCAAACTTCTGTGTTCTTTTGTTCCACTTCTTAGAGATTTTTGAAATTTTTGAAGCATATTGAGGGTATTTTAACCCAATAATAAACCAAAATTAAGAGGTACCACGGGGTTAACTTCTCTCGCAGAAACAAGGAAACCCTTACAGACTGAACTCTTTCCTTTCAAAGGTTCGTGTGTCTCTCCGCGGGCGGGGCCCCGTGCCCTCCCTCAGCTGCGCTCCGAAGGGAGGGAGGGAGCTGTGTGTGTGTGTGGTTCCTCCTTGGCTGGGAAGAGCTATGTGTGTGTGTGTGTGTGTGTGTAAAGTTCTTCCTTTGTGTGTAAGATTTTCCTTTGGGCAGGGGGAGAGCCTGGGTTAAAAATAACCCAGGCTGCTGCTTTTTTTCCCTCTCTCCCAATGACAGGCAAAATGCAGACAAGGCCACTGCAGTTATTATCCAACCCTCAAACACAAAGTTTAAGTATCTGCACCCACATCTTTTCAACACAGCAGCTTTAACAAGGATACACACTTTGGTCCACCAAGATTTCCTTACAAAAAAATAAAAGTTTCCAAGCACTTTTGCTTCATCAACCTAGACAAACTTTACCTTTACTTCTGACAACAGGACTTTGAAGAGAAAAACAGAGCAACAGCAAACAACACTCAGTTTCATACATGCGTTTTAGTCAAACAACAGAGCTCTCATCATTAAAACTCACACGTAGACGTTTGTCACACAATACATCTCAAGCACTCACTCCATTCACTTCTCGCTCCCCACTTTCTTAGTGTTTTTTTCTAATGGTCCAGATGTCCAATAATTCTGGATTTTTACTGTGTGCACAGACAAATTTAAATCATTTATCGGACCCATAGCAAAACAAACAAGACGGTAAAAATAAACATTTATACTTCACGAGCTCCAAAGCAAGGCCTTATTGTTTCAAATATGATAGGAGGCTCTTTCACCTTGTTTACCTAAACTGGAGTACTCAACAAATCAGACTGCAGTTAACTCTTTAAGGCCACATATTTTCATTGGACTCCCACACGGAATGATCCAAGAAAAGCCTTATTTTCTCTGCTTCAAAGTGCTTACATTAACAGGGCCATGCCCTAAAAGACTCCAACCAGCCGGACATTTCTAAAATCAACCTCTCACAATGATTTTATTGATTCTAAAAAGTTATATATATTAGACAAATTTCCGCAAGACCCCAAAAGTCAGATCCATTCACTTTTTGTCGTCACAACGACGTACGATTAAAGCAGCTAGGAGTAAACAACTTGCTTCCTTTTAAGTAGTTGCGTGTAGTCAATTGTGTAGGAATTCCATACCATTCCAAATCTTTTTGTATGTTTAAGACAACTCTTTTCCTCATGTGGGGAAATACCAACAGGTGACAAGACAGAGGAACGACGCCTCCCAAATGTCAAATAATCAAAAACACTCACAGTATTTGTGTATTTCATTATTTCTGCAAGAAACTCAAATCAAACCTCACAGGCGGCAGTTTGTCATTAACGAGCAGAGAAAGAGAGAGAGCAGTATAAAAAAACCCATTTACACTCACCCACCTCCCTCTCCGTCTGCATTCCCCGGCGCAAAGTGGCCAGCTCGCGCCGCTGGGCCCTAAACCGCCTCTTGGGAAAAGGATCTCCCTTTTTCCTTATCACGTCGGGGTTCACCAAATTATGTGGGAGATTATTTAACTATTGAACCTTAAAAAGAAAGAAGACTAGGGGAGGAATCATTTCACTGTCTTGCCAACGAGAACTCATTTATTCCATTTAACTTCGCACGTACAAACGGGTGTGAAGCAAGAGTTCTAAACAATACAGTGAACAGGCCGTTTTTATAAGTCGTTACAATAAGAATCTGCGTGTCTCCATTGGTGTGTGTTGCAAGCTAGTGACGTCCAGCTTCTTGGCAGGCTGGACTTCACTTCTGGTAAACGTTTAACTCAGAGTACAAAAACAGACCGATTAATTCTGCTACTTGACATATCTTGGAACACTACAGTTAAACAATGTTATTGCTCTCTTTCCAGATGTTTCCTCTCTTTTCTCCCATTGCTGAGAGCCAGGTCAGAATGACCTTAATGATGTTTATCAAACCTCTGCATTACTACCGTAATGCATGGTGCTTGCATGACCTACAAAACCAAGTGAGGGCTGGCTTGACTTCCGTGTCCGAAGTGGAAGCTGGCTTGACCACAGGAAACTGCTATTCATTGCAAAATCGCCTCACACTTCTTGCGGAATATCCTCTAGCTCCCCCACTCACCTGTGATATCTGCGCTGAGATTTGTATCGATGACAAGCCTTCTTTGGCCATGTCTAAAATCAAATCTGTGTAAGGTTCTAAAGACATTTTATTCTGTGTTAACCCCAGCTGCCTGAAAAGTTTGGTGCTTTTGCCACAAATAAGTAACCACATCCGGTCTCGGAATATAACAAACAAGCCTTTTTTTGTTTCTGTTTAAAAGCATTTTAGTTTTTTGTTACCCAAACTTACAGAGTCAGAGCTCTGTTGATCCATCCATTCCTTTAGTTCTCAGCAGTAATGATTTTATGAGATTCTTCATAAATGAAATTGATGCCATTAAAAATAAAATCATTGGCCTCCTCCCAAACATAATTACCTCATCCTAAGTAAGTGAAGCAGCTTTGGAGGAATCTTTAAAAACTGATTTGTGTTTGAAGTGTTTAGATGCAGTAGAGTTTTCTGAGTTATCTAAAATTTTATCTTCATATAAACCTTCAACTTGTATGTTAGACCCAATCCCAACCAGGTTGTTTAAGGAAGTATGCCCTTTAATTAATACCTTATCCTTAGTAAGTGGATATGTACCACAGCCTTTAAAAGTAGCTGTTATTAAACCTTTACTTAAGAAGCTCTCTCTTGATCAAGATGATCTAATCTAATCTTCATTTCCTATCTAAAATTCTTGAGAAAGTAGTTGCTAATCAAGTATGTGAACATTTACAAAGTCATGACCTACTTGAAGAATTTTAATCAGGCTTCAGTGCTAATCATAGCACCGAAACAGCTATGTGAAGATCACTACTGATATTCTCGTGGCCTCAGATAATAAACTCGTGTTGGTACTTGTCCTGTTAGATCTCAGTGCTGCATTTGACACAGTTGATTACAATATTCTCCTAGAAAGACTTAAACATACTGTTGGGATGAAGGGGAAAGCACTAGGCTGGTTTAAATCTTATATGTCTGGCAGATTACAGTTTGTTCATGTTAATAATAAATCTTCTCCAAACTCTAGGGTCACTTGTGGAGTACCACAGGGTTTAGTCCTTGGGCCAGTTCTCTTTACTAATAAGTCTATCTATCTATCTATCTATCTATCTATCTATCTATCTATCTATCTATCTATCTATCTATCTATCTATCTATCTATCTATATATATATACACATATATATATATACATACATACATACATATATATATATATATATATATATATATATATGTATATATATATATATTTATATATATATATATATACATATATATATATATACATATATATATATATATATATATATATATATATATATATATATATATATATATACATATATATATATACACATACATACATACATATATATATATATATAATTCACACACACACTCACACCTAAAGGCCCATTCATACCTCACATAAAAGACGGATACGGATACGTGTGGAGTGTTTCATACGTTCTAACCGTCGATTTCGTCCATATTTTGACACGAAAATTGGGAGCTTACGGTTACGGATGAAACGGATCAATACGGAGCAATACTACCGGAAGAAGTGGGGGCGCGATAGAGTTTGTAGTACAAAATGTCAACAAAATCACGAAGAAGGTTAGAATTCTGGGTTTTAAACAATGGCGGGTTTTGAAGAAAGACTTTCGGAGATTGTGCGCAACTATCCACATTTATACGATGTGTGGTGTCACAGGTGCACAGGGACAAACAAAAAGTTATAAATAGCTTTCAGGAAATCGGGGAGGCTCTGGGCATGACAGGGGAGGTCGTAAAGTCCAAGTGGGCTGCAATTAGGGAGCGCTATGTGCGCGCACATAGCAAATTCAATAACAAAAAAAGCGGGGATGGAGCAAACGGGGTGTCTGCAGCAGGCCCTCCAATTTTACAACGCCAAATGTGGCTGAGCCCTTACATTTCTCACCGAACCACTGTCAGCAGTTTTCCATCTGATGCGGTAAGTTCTGTTTTGTAATCAATTTATTACACCATATTGTGAAAGATAATAGCGTTAGATTAGGGTGTCTGTGTGGTGGTGCAGGAAACTGAAGGAACAGTATGTTGCTTTGGACGAAAGCATTGGCTTGAAAATAAAATGGACACAGACACTCACTATAGTAGAAGACAATTGATCTTTCATAACGTTACATGAAAATCTTGAGTGTAGTTGTTCTTTTATTAGAGTTAATTAATGACAGTCTGTAACGTTTTGTACACATTTGTAGTGTCAAGAAGATGATGACATGGGTGAGAAATGTAGAGACTCCCCTCCACCAACACCTGCACCACCAGCATCATCATCATCATCACCAGCCTGTGGAACCTCCTCTGTTCCACCCTCAGAGAGTCCTTTGCCAAGACCAGGCCAGAGGAAAAAAAAGAGGTCTTCTGAGGACATCAACCCTATTGATGCCACCATTCTCCAGAAGCTTGATGAGAGCAAAAATGTCTATACAGCATTCACAAGTTACCTCAACGCTTTGTTACTTGAGCTTCCTGACAAGGAGGCCAAGGCCCTGGTGAAGGACATACAGCGCCTTATGATGTCCTATTGATATAAACATCATGTCTGACACTGATGTCAACATTCACCTGTTTAGTTGGTATTTTTGGCATCTTTAGCATTTTTTTAAAGGTGGTTTGCCTTATTTTTTGTTATATTTTATTATATTTTTATAAAATATAATAACCCTTGACTGTTCTGTTAATGTATTTTGATGATATTTTAAATTATTTTCTTTAAACTAATAAGAGTTGTGCATAAAATGTTAGAGAATTCACTTTAAGAGATAAATAAAATTTGACCTGTTTGAGGTACTGTTTTGCACTTTAATAATAAAAAACAACTTGAGTGATTGTGATTGATGTTGTTTATTTTTGTTGTTTGATGTATTAGCTACTACTACTACTAAACAAAACAGGTTGACTTTGACAGATTTTGAACAAACAATTCACAAATTAATAAACAATTAATGATAACCTAATGTCCCACGTCGGACATGCTGTTCTTGCCAGTGAATCATGCCCTGGTCTGTTAGAACTCTTTGAAGATTTCTCTGACAGCCAGTCCATCTTGCATCGCCCTTGCAGCAGTATATGCTCGAGAGCTCTGAAAGTTGGTGTCACCCTGGACCAACTGTCTCCATTCACCAGGTGTGCCATCTCTGTCGCACATGGTGTGGGGGATGTAGCGGTCAGTCTCTGTCAAGCCTTGGTCATTGGCTGCAAGGAAATTGTGGAGGATGAGGCATGCCTTTGTTATGTCCTCCGCTGTTTCTATGCAGCACTCGATGGCACGCCCAAGGATCCTCTACCGGGCTGCTAAAATGCCGAAAGCATTTTTGATAACCCACCTGGCCCTAGAGTGCCGCAAGTTGTACACTTTCTGGTCCTCTGATAGAACTGGACCTGTAAAACAGGATATAAAGAACAGAATGCATTATTAGAAAACAAACTTTATTAGTCATATATTGAGATTAACATCAGTATTGAAGCTGCTGTGACAATGTAATTTCCTGTAAAATATTACAAGGTATTCATTCAATCATGAGATGTGTTTTCTTACCTGGATATGGACGCATCAGGTTTACCTTTTGAGGAAAGGCCTCATCAGCGACAAACACTGGTGGGGTCCAGATATCCATTCCAGGCAAAGGTGCGTGAGGAGGAAGGGGAAGCTGACCTCGGATCAGTTGCGCTCCAAAATCTGTGCGGGCAAAAACTCCAGCGTCGCTGTCTCGGCCGTACGCTCCTACATCAACAAAAAAAACTGTAACGTGCGTCAACAGGCAGCCATCAAGACAAAGCTAAAAAAGCCTTTGTAATTAAAAAAACAACTTCCGCTGTTGGCTGGCGCTGTCACTCGAACCTGCTTCCCATCTATTGCCCCAATACAATTTGGAAACTGCCACTGCTGCCAGAACTCTCGTCGTATCACCTCCCAGTCATCAACTTGAGGGTACTTCATGAAGTCCGCTCGCAGTTCCTCCCAGAGACCGCGACACACTTCTCTTACAATCCCACTAACCATGGAGATCCCTAGCTTGTAGCTGGCTGCCAGGGCTTGTTGACTCATCCCAGAAGCCAAGAACCGTAATGTCACAGCCAGGCGCTCTGCCTCCCCAATCGGTGCACTGTGGGAAGCGGCATGTTTGATGCGAGGGGAAATGCGCCTCAGCAACCTGTCAAAAGTGGGAGCGGACATCCTGAAGTACTGCAAATGCCGCTCGTCGTCCATCTCCCGCATTGGCAACACCAAAGTGCAAAATTCCCCATCAAAAGGGCGACTGGCGTTCAATTGCCGTCGATCTCTTTTTTTACTTTTCTTTCGCTTACGGAGCAAATGCAACAAAATCAGGTCTTGGACCGTCGCCATGTTTTGATCAATGACGAATCATTGGTGCCCAGCACTGCCACCTACAGGAAATATGGGTTATTGCGCACCTCAATGGACGGAGGTATGAAGGAGTCAACGGATAGAACATATGGACAGAAATACGGACGTGTAGGCCAAACGTAGGGTATGAATGGGCCTTAAGGACAATTTAGAGAGACCAATTAACCTAACAGTCATGTTTTTGGACTGTGGGAGAGAACCCACGCATGCACAGGGAGAACATGCAAACTCCATGCAGAAAGACCCAGGGTGGACTTGAACCCAGGACCTTCTTGCTGCAAGGGAACAGCGCTACCCACTGCGCCACTGTGCAGCATTTTTTTCATTTATATTATATATATATATATATATATATATATATATATATATATATATATATATATATATATATATATATATATATATATATATATATATATATATATATATATATATATATATATATATATATATATATAATTTCTGTCCCGTGCTTTCAGTTGCCCAATCAATCTGAAGCAAACAAAGCAGAGCATCCTAATGAAACGGATTTACTGTTGTAACATTTTCCTGTCTTGATGATGCTAAATGTAATTGTCCTTGAGCTGTCCAGGCCTGTTGTGTATATTATTATTATTATTATTATTATTATTATTATTATTATTATTATTATTATTATATCTGTCTCTACCTGGTACTTGTGGTGCTTTGCCTTTAGGATTTGATTTGAAGTCAAAAACATATTTATCGACAATCTAACAGACAGCAGCATGACATATGCTTATCTACTAATGACTGAAGACAAAGTGACAGTCTTGTGTTGCTGTGTTTGCAGTTGTCAGACCTTTTGTTTGACATAAAACAAATCACGCGTGACAGAATGTTATTCTACTGTGTAAACACAAATATGATTTGATTACTTGTCAGTGGCAATCTGGAGGCTCAGCCTCACTGAGGAGGTCTAAAAAACGACGTGGTGTGTTTGCAGTTTATTTATGTGACAGGCTTTTGCATAGTGCAGAATATAACTGAGTTTCCTTTGTGGGTTATACAAGTGAAAACCTATCTATCTGCCACTGTAATGGTCCTCTTCGAGATCTTATTAGACCAGCTGAGTGTAGCAGCCACCCTGCAGTAGCCAAATGTTTCTTTGTGCAAATAATTATTTAAATGAGATGTTAGGACTTGCCATACTCTTGCAAGAAAAACCTAAACCTATTAACCCTAATATCTTTTGCATGAATCCCCGACTGGGGGTTGTTTTATGAATTAACAGAGCTTTATGAAGCTTGAAATAGAAGGAATTAATTTATGACGTAGAATTGTTTATAATTTTAACTATAAAAGTACAGATCAGAATCAGTTTTTGGATTATTTGTGTATAAATGGGTAATCATAGTTCTCATTTGCAAAATTAATAACTTTGATCAAACAATTTATTAAAAAACGTGGACTAAATCTTTATTTTCCACTCTTAATTTTCCTTTGTGTTACTCTCTTTAGGAATATGTTTTTAGGACTGAGGTGCACTGTTTCCCTGTCTCTAATGACCTCCCCCCAGGATTTGTTTTTTTAGGACATATGTTGTTGGTACATAGATCTTTCAAATAGTCATCCTTCAGCAGTGACCTATATGAAAGACTGTTGAGCTGCACCTCTGTCTTTTGTTCATTTGCCTGCCATCACTTCAAGAATTTCTTTAGGCCTGCTTGCACTGTAGTTGAATTCTTGGTATTTCTGTTTTTGTTTTGTCTAATTGTTTGTGAGATCAGACCTTGTAAAAATCATTGTAGTTTTATTTGATATTTTTTCCCCCTTTACTGTTTATGTAAAAACAGGTTTCCCTTGAAAAAGAGGTCTCAATAGTGTCTTTCGTGGTTAAATAATGGTTTTATAAAAAATGAAAGAACGTTCAGTTGTCAGATTCATACATTATCTCCATTTCTCCCTCTTGTTGTTCCTTATATAGTTAGGTTAGCTGTCCTTTCTCCCTGTTCTATTCATGGATGTTTTATTTTGCAAAGCTGACCTTGACATGTATTTTCTGCTTTCTTTTACTAATAACATCTGGTTGTAATGCTACAGTGAAAACTACATGATAGGCGGTCCATTTCAAGCGTTTGAACAAGGCTGCACATACACAAACACCCCGGAAGGCTTTTTTCAAACGTTGATAATTTGATACTGCCCTAATATGATTTTATAGATGCTTCAAAATAATCATTCGTATGCATCATTCGTAAAATAACATTAAGAGAAGAGCATATATTTCTCTCCTTACAACTATGGACCCTTAGGGAGCATTCAGTGTATTCTGTTTAATCAATGTATTTTTTATGTTTTTGAACATTCAACTTAGTGTCTTCAAATTTCCTAACAGTGCATAACACATACATTCCTCTGTCAACATCCATCAGTTACAAAAAACTAAACTCTGCATCTTTCAACGACATCAGATGCACTCTTACTCTCAATGTGTTCTATATGTAAACATACAGGCGTATAATCGGTAATTTAACAGGTCTGGATGTGTATCTGATTGAATTTGACTTTGTAAAGTGCCTTGATATGACATGTTTCATGAATTGGCGCTATATAATTAAGATTTAATTGAATTGACACATAGCTTTAGATATTGTGTTGGGTGAAATGGGGAGATTGTTAGCCGTAATTTCAAACCACGGTGCAGAGAACATTCTGGAGACATTTAAAACTTTTGACAAAACCTTAATTTCATGGATTAATCTGCAAAAAACTGTTCTTTAAGACGTATTCGAAGACAGTATTGGGAATATAAGAAGAAGGAGCTCTGTCTGTGATATTTTAATCTGTTTTTGTCATCGCGTAGTTGCATGTTCCCGCAACAGGGCTCGTTAGATAGGCAATTTTTAATTTAAACACCAGCTGCTCTCTTAAAGAAACGACCCAGTCGCAAAACCCGCCATTGCTTTGTTTCCACGTGTTGTTACAATAACGCTGCTTAACTTTAGGTTCTTCCCTTTACTTTACGTTTTTGTTGTCTCCTGCCCACTTAAGGCAAGAAAGGTAGCCACTCATTGCAAAAGTCACTGCTTATTTTTTCTTCTGCTTCTGAATCCATTTAAAAGAGACTAGCAGCAACTCTGACACACTACTGCCCCCCAAAGATCAGTTATACAAATTGAATGCTGTGTTTTCTGTTTGAATTGCAAACCCAGCACTTTGGCTGTTGCATTCTGCAATCTTACCCACCAATTCAGAAATGTACCCACATTTGGCCAGTGGTGGGTGCAAATTTCCATCTCTGATCAAGTATTGCTTTTATAAATAACATATTCCGGCCAAGTCTAATAACATCACATCAAAAATGAAAGCGTTCCCATAACTATAACAATTATAAATTTGTTGTTTATAAATATACAGGGGACAGTGCAGTCAATGGAAGACACCATGTTACATCGCCATTTCTGATTACATTAGCAGAAAGAGGACAAATTTGTCAGCCATATGCGTTCTACCCATCTGTCGTATGTATGAGGATGTGGAAGAGTATAAAACAAGCAAAGAGATCATTCTATTTGTCGTTTTCTGTTGAAATGGAGGACCATCCATACTCTTTGCCCAGCGAGTGGGAAGAGGAAGTAACCAAGAAATGAAAATAATAACAGGGAGAAATCGGGTCTATAGACCAGTTCACCCGTGACGTCACGCTACATCCGGCTCCCGCGGGTAGGCAAAAACAGTACTGTTCTCGTCTACTACATGACAAAACGGGTGATTTAGAGCGTACTTTTAGTTAGTTTATTTTTGGAATCTAAACAATGCCTACGACTTGTTGTGCTCCCGTTTGCACACAGAGGCATTCCAAATCGTTGGATGTACGTTTCTGTCGTTTACCGAAGGAAGAAGGACGAAGAAAGAAATGGATAATTTCAATGAAAAGAGCGCAGGCAGACAATCCCAGTGGACTGTGGGAGCCATCATACCACGACAGAATTAGCAGTCTACACTTAATCTCTGGTAAATACAACTTAATTCTGCACTAGTCTTTGTTCTACTTAAATAGCGGCGGAGGGGAGGTGGCGATCGCTAGACGGAGCCGGGAGAAGCGGAGTCGATGCGCTGCAGCAGCAGCACGCCACATCATTTTAGTTTTCTTCGTGCAATCAGTGTGCGATAATGTGCACCAGACAGCGGCTGCATTACGCCCTTGTTCACGTGCGCTAGTACGTCTGTGTTTACACTGCAACGTCGCCGACACCCCCACCCATTTTAACAAGACAAAAACACCAAAATAATCCATAGTGACCAGACCAGGGTCCAGACCAGGAAGCAGAGCCGTAGTTTAACACACCTCTCTGCAGCTTCTGTGCTGTTAACCACCCATTATCCTATTGAGACGGTGTCTTTCCCACAGCCAAAACTTAACAGATCAAAAACTGATCTAAAAGGAGCAAATCATAAAAATCTAATAAAAATCCATACGGATCACTTTGAACCAAAAAATAAAATAATTAAATGTGGTCTATTAAATATAAGGCCTCTCCCTCCAAAGACTTTGTTAGTTAATGAATTAATTTCTGATAATCAGATTGATTTGTTTTCTCTCACAGAAACCTGGCTACAAGAGGACTACGTTAGTATAAATGAGTCAACTCCCTCCAGTTATTCAAATTTCTTCAGTTCTTTTGAACATTTAACCCTTAGTTTCCCTCATCCAAACTGCAAAGCAATAAAACCTCTTCTGTTTGTTGTTTTGTATCGTCCACCAGGCCCTTACACTCAGTTTTTGGATGAGTTGTCAGATTTCTTATCTGATTTAGTGTTAAATACTGATAAGGTTATTATAGTGGGTGATTTTAACATCCATGTTGACACAGAATGTGATAACCTTAGTGTAGCCTTTAAAACTATCCTGGATTCAATTGGTTTTGCTCAAAATGTGCATAAACTGACGCACTCTTGGCTCCATACTTTAGACCTTGTGCTGACATATGGCATTGGTTGTGAAGAATTAACAGTATTCTCTCACAACCCTGTCCTGTCTGATCATTTTTTAATTATGATTTTTTTATTTAATTTGAGTTTAATCTAACTGAGTTCTCCACCCCCAAAAGAGGGTTCCATTATAGTAGATCTCGGATAATGCTGTATCAAAACTTAAAGAGTCTGTCCCCTTTTTAATATCCTCAGTATTTCAGAAATGCCCTGTAGATGACAGCAGTGCTGTTTCTTCCCATTCACAAATCGATACCTTTGCTAACAGTGTGACTTCCTCATTGCGTTCTGCATTAGACAATGTAGCTCCCTTGAATAAGAAGGTGATTATTCACAGGAAGCTGGCTCCCTGGTTTAATTCAGAGCTGCGTTCCTTGAAGCACAATGTTAGGAAATTGGAGAGAAAATGGCGCTCTACACATCAAGAGGAATCCTACTTAACCTGGAGGGACAGTCTATTGTTGTATAACAAGACCCTTCTCAGAGTTAGAGAAGCATATTTTTCATCATTAATTGAAGAGAATAAAAATAATCCTAGATTTCTCTTTAGTACATTTGCCAAATTTACCCAGAGCCACAACTCTGTTGATCCATTCATTCCCTTAGCTCTTAGTAGTAACGATTTTATGGGATTCTTCATAAATAAAATTGATGCCATTAAAAATAAAATAATTGGCAACCTCCCAAACATGATTACCTCATCCTCAGTAAGTAAGGCAGCATTGGAGGAATCTTTAGAACCTGCACAGTGTTTGAACTGTTTAGAAGTAGTAGAGTTTTCTGAGCTATCTAAAATTTTTGCTTCATCTAAACTTTCTACCTGTATGTTAGACCCAATCCCAACCAAGTTGTTTAAGGACATATTCCCTTTGATCAGTGGCCCTATTTTGGACATGATTAATCTATCCTTAGTAAATAGATATGTACCACAGGTTTTTAAAGTAGCTGTTATTAAACCTTTACTTAAGAAACCTTCTCTTGATCAAGATGAGTTAGTAAACTACAGACCTATATCTAATCTTCTTTTCTTATCTAAAATTCTTGATAAAGTAGTTGCTAATCAACTTTGTGAACATTTACAAAGCAATGACCTACTTGAGGAGTTTCAGTCAGGCTTCAGAGCTCATCATAGCACTGAAACAGCTCTGGTGAAGGTCACTAATGATATTCTCATGGCCTCAGATAATGGACTTGTGTCTGTACTTGTCCTGTTAGATCTCAGTGCTGCGTTTGATACAGTTGATCACAATATTCTCCTACAAAGACTTGAACATGCTGTAGGGATTAAGGGGAAAGCATTAGGCTGGTTTAAATCTTATCTGTCGGACAGATTTCAGTTTGTTCATGTTAATAATAAATCTTCCTCAAACTCTAGGGTCACCTGTGAAGTACCACAGGGTTCAGTCCTTGGACCAATTCTCTTTACTATATATATGCTTCCGATCGGCAAAATTATCAGACAGCATGGGATTAATTTCCACTGTTATGCTGATGACACTCAGCTATATTTATCCATAAATCCTGATGAATCCAATCAATGACTTCGACTGCAGTCATGTCTTGATGACATCAAAAGCTGGATGACTTTAAATTTCCTGCATCTAAATTCTGACAAGACCGAAGTTGTAATCTTTGGGCCAGAGTCCTCAAAAAATAAACTTCTTAACCAATCACTTAATCTGTGTGGCATTAACTTGGCCTCTGGTAATAAAGTAAAAAATCTTGGTGTTATTTTTGACCAAGACATGTCTTTTAAATCCCATATTAAACAGGTTTCCAGAGTTTCCTTTTTTCACTTCCGGAATATCGCCAAAATTAGAAACATTCTGTCCAGGAGTGATGCTGAAAAACTAGTCCATGCATTTGTTACTTCAAAGCTGGACTATTGTAATTCTTTACTATCAGGAAGTTCACAAAATGCAGTTCAAAGTCTTCAGCTGATCCAAAATGCTGCAGCAAGAGTTCTGATGAAAATCAACAAGCGGGATCATATTTCTCCAATTATAGCTTCCCTTCACTGGCTTCCTGTTAAATCAAGAATATAATTTAAAATTCTTCTTCTAACGTATACAGCCCTTAATAATCAAGCTCCATCATATATCAGAGCTCTGATTACCCCGTATGTTCCTAACAGAGCACTTCGCTCTGAGACTGCAGGTATGCTGGTGGTTCCTAGAGTCTCTAAAAGTAGAATGGGAGGCAGATCCTTAAGCTATCAGGCTCCTCTCCTGTGGAACCAACTCCCAGTTTTGGTCCGTGAGACAGACACCCTGTCTACTTTTAAGACTAATCTTAAAACTTTCCTTTTTGACAAAACTTATAACCAGGGTGCAATTTGCTGGGGGGGATGGGGGGGATTTTCCCCCCCTCTGGTTGTGACGTCCCCCCCTCTGGTCATTCGTGTTTTATCCCTGGGGGGGATACATTCCTCCTCCTTCTGATCTGAATAAGTAATATTATCAGGGGTTTAATGTTCTCCGTCGCTGTGAGGGACTTTCGTCATTTGGAAAATGAGTGCAAAATGTTCTGTGTAGACTTTTTATTCAAGATTTTAAACAAAAGCTGCGCTTAACCAATGAAATCTGGCAGAGTTAGGACATTAGCCAATCAGAAGGAGAGTAGGGCGGGTCTTTGCAAGGTGGAAATCTACCAGTCTGAGGTTTATCGGTGTTGAATCATTTTAACTTTTAAAAGAAAATCTCAAACTGACCACAGATGCATGAATGAATGTAGCGGTAGTCAAAGGTTTTCTTTGGATTTATGTAAACCAGCAGGTCAGAAAGTTCAGTTAAAGTTCATAAAACAGCTGACAACAACTTCCCTCGGTAAGTGTGTCTGTTGCTGTTATGTTTTATTTAAAACTGAAAGAGTAACGCTGTAGCTCGGCTAATTTAGCATGATGCGCTTTTTTTTTAAGAAGAAGGAGGGTCGGAATGTGAAACGATGTCCCGGTTTGACTGGGTCTGATCGGAAAAAGTAAAAAAAAATCAGAAATATTATTCCACCCGCATTTTTCTGTAACAAAGAAGGTCGTGGAGGGGCTGTTGACCATCTCCAGCAGTCAATGAGCGATAGGTGGGGACACAGAGTATATAGGATTGATTTATATTGAATGTGACAGTGGAGTTAATGTACAGGTGTAAAGAAGATGATGTAATGATGCAAGCTGCTGTCTTTTGAATTAGCTGCAGTTTATGGAGGGTTTTGAAATTGTAAAGTGGAAAGGTGAGTGGACTGTGGACCAGTTTGGCAAAAGTGCGAAGGAAGAACTTGCTTGATGCTGCAAATATGAAAGTTAACCAGGTGATGTTATGGATGTGGAAAGTGAAGGAGATTATGCAAAGGGCTGTCCTTGATGGTGCAAAGGCTCTGAAGCTGGAAGGTGGGATCTGGAAGGCTGTCATCTGCTGTGCTCTGATTTCCCTTGCTGTGCTGAAGAAACTGTGGCTGTGCTCTGGTTCATGCTCTGCTGTGAGACCTGTTGATGTGTTCTGGCTCGCAAGGGACTCTCTCCGGACCATCAGCTCCTGCCATCATCTACACCCCTGTTCCCGTGCAGTCTTGTCTCTCTGGTCTCATCATCTAACAACCATCTCTTTCAATAAACTCACAAAAGATTCCTACCTCTGTGTGTAGTGTGTTCGGGTCATCAGAACAAAACCTGACACATATCCTTCCTCCGGCAGCTGTTGGATTTTATAACAATCATTGCCCCCAACAAACCCAGTGAATGTTTTCATGTCTGTTATTTGCACTGTTTATTTATTTTTTTGTAAATAGTGTGCTGTTGGTTGTTACGCATGTTGTAAATTTTTTAAAATGATCATTTTCATTTGCACATAATTTGAATCTGAGTATGGTAATTTAAATAATTTCTCAGTATTTTTATACTGTAAATAGGCACCTACCTTACAGTCTATTATTCTTACTTTCTGGTTTTATATTTGTGTACATTTGCATACTTCAACTTGTCTGTTACTTTGCTGCTGGTAGAATTTCCCACTGATGGACAATGAAGGATATTTAGGTCCCATTTCTACTTTAGCACTCAGTGAGATTGTGTTGTTGATACATTGGTTAAAAATTTTGCAACCTTATAAACCCACACTGGTCTAACAGTGATCAGACAAAACAGATCTAATAAATCCATGCTTGTTTAACACCTGGAATGTTCCTTAGCAAAGCTGAGATATACTGCTTATATCTTGGAATTTCACTTTGGTAGATATAATTTCAAAACGTATAGGAGAATAGTGTAAGTTCCAGGATTTTTGCAGACGTATGCCCCCTCTGGGGACAAGTTCAAATGATACCAGTGTTGTGCATATGCATAGAAGAGGAAAAGCATCTGCCGCTGTAACTGCACAGGTCTTGTTTAGAGGCGTAATGTCTTCTAAGGTGAGAAAGTTAGAAATATTGATTTTAACCCATGTTCTGTTGCTAATGCATCGATTGCGGTGGAAACTCAACAAAGTTGTAAGGTGAACTAGGGCATGCAGCTACCCAGACAATTCAGTATGATTCACTCTCCTACAGTGTTGTAGTCAAGTCACTATGCCTCGAGTCCGAGTCCAGGTTCGAGTCACCAGTGTTCAAGTCCGGCTCCGGGCGGCCGGCGGGGTTCGCGCACCGCCGACCGCCCGCCACCGCAGATGCTGTTACGCATTTTCCTCGCTCGTCCACCGGGCGATTCCCACAAACGCGTTCGGCAGTGTTCCCCCATGACTCACAACAAATCTGGTGTGGATCGGTCGATGCAGCGAGGAGATACAGCCGTTGGATAATGATAATGCATTTGGCCACCGGACCGGACTAAATTGTTCGGCGGGCCGGAAAATTTATACCGATTCCTGGACGGTGACTACAAACAGAAAAAAAACGGCCGATGACGGCATGAACACCAAGCAGGAGAAAAACAACGACTTACATTCCTATCAACTCGGCCCGTCTTTCCGAGCCCTCGACACTCAAGCCATCGTTTGAGCTGAACGTTGGTATGTTGTTCCACAGTTCTACCAGTAAAATGGGCGCCTGGACATCCTCTTGTGAAAGTTTAACAGCTGTAAAGTCGGTCATATCGTTGTATCTGTTGCATGTGTAATGGCTGGTTGCTACGTGCGCTCTCACACTGTTTGTCCTACCTTAGCGGCAAGGGGCGTTGCTCATTAGATGGTGACGTCACGTGCGTGGTACGACATTTAGATATTAAAATCATACACCAAATAATATTCTAATGACATATTAAAATTATAGCCTAATGATATAAAAAAAAGTCGAGTCTTTTTCTCAATTTCCGAGTCAGAATGATCTGAATGTAGGAGTCCGAGTCCAAGTTCGAGTCATCAGTGCTCAAGTCCAAGTCAAGTCACGAGTCTCTAAATTTAGCTAATGACTCGGACTCGAGTTCGAGTCTCGGACTCGAGTACTCCAACACTGCTCTCCTATAAACTGACTAATCCAGCCTATAGAGGCAACAGCGATAAATCAAGGATAACTCATTTTACATGTCGGGCAATTGTAAGGGCATGTATGGGAAAGAAAATAAATGATATTTAACTTCAATACTTGCACTATGTCCCTTTAAATTAATAATTTTAATATTTTTGATGATCTTAAGTGTTTTTATCTAATTCTTGCACTGCATATTTGGTGATCTGATGTTTAAAGTGACTTTGTGGATAAAAGGCCAGCTCAGACAGTAAGGACAGGGAACCAGGCTTCTCAGTGGCAAAATTACAATCACAATAGAGGAAGGCCCTGATTAGATAACATGCTTTTTTCTACATGTCCATGAGCTCTGAAACATAAATCTACTTTACAATCAAAAACCTTTGTCATCTAATGAGATTAGTGTACCAAAGAAGTAAAGCTTCACAGAGTTTCTGATTTCTGAATAAAAGCATAAAACTAAAAGGAAAAAAAAACTCATATCCTTCAGATAAAAGAAAGCCGTCCTAGTTATGCGCATATGTGATTATTCTGGGATTTCAAGAAAAGCAACTTCTTCTCTCTTGTGGTTCATTGCCCCCTATTTTTCATAAATGTTGGAGTTGTTGCATCACAGGAACAGGACCCACCCTAACTAGCAACCTCAAATACTACATCCCCTAGCTCCCCAAAGAAACATACTGGGCAACATAACGAAGTCATCAGATCAGGAGTACATGACATCTGATAATATTTAAGATTTAACCTCGAATAGCCTCTGCCATTTTGAAGTAGTCAAAGCAGCAAATAAGTCTTCAATATCTCAATATATTGAGTAGAGCATAATAAAGAAGACTGATTAGGGCCAAGAAATGTCTCCAAGTACCTTTAGATGTCCTGTATACCATACCAAATCATCTTTATTTATAAAGCGTTTAAAAACAGCCAACGGCTGAAAGTGCTGTACCATATACATCTACAAGCTAAAACACATCCATTAATTGTCATGGTTTTCAGATGTTTTGTCCACATGCAGATACGAACAGGCAACAGCAGATAGCTTTAAACAGTTTATTAGGAAATGTGAAAATAACAAGGACGAAATAATGACTGCAGCAGCGAGGTCTGAACGTCGAAGCGGAGGAGACTGCAAGAGAACGGAGTTGTTAGATCGACGGCTAGAATCCAGTAATTGTCAGAATGTGCTCTGCTTACCATTAGCCGGGCGGACCTAACTGGGGAGGAGTGAGTGCCGAGGGAACCCTGTGAGCCTGCTCTAGATGGAGTAGGTGGCTAGTGGCTGGAGGGCAGCAGCAGCGGCTGACGAGGGATCCGGAGCAAGCCTCCGCTGGGTCGAGTGACAGATGGATTAACCAGAGTAAAATCTGAGCCTAGTGATTCTGGAGATGATTTTTCGGACGGTGCGTCAAGGCAGGCGAGTGCTTACCAGCACCAAAAAACTATGACAAAAACAGGAGACTCAAAGTTTGTCAAAAGTTGAGTGTAGAAAAACTCACGAGCAGATTTCTAAGAGCTTGGTCAGAGGCTACGTCGTACCACAACTGGTTTAAGGCTCTGGCGTCTTCCATCTGTCAGTGCTCTGCTTAAGAAGCCAGAGGAAGCCGCCTCCAACGAGCTGCAGGTGTGGACCACGCCCCCACAGCCAACTAGACACACCTGAGGAGCAGAGTTAAAGCAGGCAAACACACAGAACCCTGAAAAAGATAATGCATAAAACATTAAAAAGAAACAATAAAACAACCAATTTAACATGAAAACTAAGTCTTGCTAGTGGTAGAAGCCAAAGAATAACAATGGGTTTTAAGACGAGTTTTAAAAGTGGCCAATAAAGGAGCCTCTTTTATTCCACAATTGAGGACCAACAATAGAAAAGGCCCTGTCCTCTATGAGCTTCCTCTTAGACCTCCAAGAGATGCAAGGGTCACATTTAACTCCACTTACAGCTAACGAGTATACCATATATATCTATATATATATATGTGTATATACACATATACATATTATCTAATTCTAATATAAAAGGAGTGCATCATTTTCAGATTGCTATTAAACATAAATAGCTTTATAGCATTCATTTTCTTCGAGTAGACATCATAATGCTGAAAGATTTACCTCCACAAAATGCTGTAAAACTCTGGCTGTGTGCAGGGTCCTGCTAGCATGAGATGTTAACCAGTTAGCTCGTCTAAACACGTTTTCAGAGCAATTATTCTTCCTAGCAGATGATTCCAGATGCTTTGAGCTGGCCTATGTCCTTGATCTGTCCCAGTTTTATAACTGAATGATTGCTTGGTTTATTTTCTTTTTCTTTTTTTTCACTGCTCGAATGAGGTACTGCAGTCATGGGAGCTCAGAGTGGAGAAACTGACTAAGACGCTTGTTCCATAAGTCACAAAGACAAGGAGCAGAACAATATGAGGCAGTGGGGAATATCATTGGCTAACAGCACTGTCAGTCACTCTTGGCAAAGCATTAATCCTTTAGTTGCAGTTTATGGGGCATTCCTCAACTGACGTCAAATTAATACATTTTGAACAGGCAGTGCACCTGCTTGTTGTCGGGCAAGCTGTGTAGAGTGGTGAAGCAGACAGCTCTGTCCCGAATATTGCATCAGCAAATATAATGGTAACAATGAAACTGCTGCTTTGGTGTTTTCCGGAGTGACTCTCAATATGGCCATCATGACCATATGAAAGGAGTTTTTTTCATCCTATTTCAAAACCACAAAAGAATGCCTAGAAATGCCATCATAGAATAAGACCCTGTAAGTGGGAGGCCTTTACAGTTCAGCTGTAACTTTATCGAGTGTTTATTTGAACACAAGGGATCCATTTTATATGATCCATTCATGTGGGTCTATCTAGCAACAAAAAATACACAAACAAGCAGACAGCTGTGACGGACTCAGGAAGGGGGATTTCACGGAGAGGGTTCACGGAGATATAAACACTTTCACCCAAACACACACACATAACTGATACTCATATAAACTCATAAACTGATGAATTTATGTACACGCGACGGTCTCAAATGTTTACCTTCTGCATATATGTGTCTTGTGATATTTGTGCTTTTCGTGCTATGAGGGTTTTTTTTGTCGGTTTTTTGACTCTTTATTTGTGAGAGCATAAATTGTCAAACATCTGCCTTTTTTTCTCCCTCCCCTAGCCCCATGTTGTTGTAATCTTCCTTCAACAGATAAAGGCAGCGCCTTGTGGATACACAGTGTCCTTGGCTGCACGGCCTCAGTGAACCGTCTCCCCCAAGAAATGTTTGTGATATTTATGTAATGGTGATGGTACTGAAACAGCAATTTCCCTCTGGGATTATTAAAGTATGTCTAATTCTGATTCTGATTCTGATTCTTGGTTTAAGCAGACAGGCACGCGACAATCTAATAACACAAAGCAAATATTATTTTCAAATTTGCAAATCTGCAAATGTCCACAGAGCCATTTAATTTCTGAGAACAGGTTATTGAGGGATCAATCGAGTTTAAACAGACGTGATTAGCCAAACATCCTCAATCTGTTCAAACAAACCCGTGCTGATGTGTTAAATCTTCAGTTTTAACCCACTAACTGAACGATAATGTAATGACCAGCTTAACACTCCCGGGTTAAGCTGACGTTTCACTTACACACTCCATATCTTAACTTTGCTCAACAAGGCTGCTGATACTTACCACCTGTAAGTGCTTAGGAATGGGGAGAGGCTCATGGCATAACTCGTTGCTCTCCCAAGACAGTAACTCTAGAGAGCTTTCACATGTTGTCAGTCTCACATAACACAGAAAAAAGTCATTAGATTTGTCACTTGTCACTTTATTTGAAAAACGGCGACTAGAGGGTCTGAAAAGTAATGAAATATAGCAACAAAGTCGCTACATTGGCAACTCTTGATCCCATAATCCCAACGCCATGGCAATTTATCTCTTAAATACCAAGACTTTTAAATTCTCTTTGTAAAACATAGGTACCATGCTCTTGGTAAGTTTTAAAAAAAGATTAAATCACAAAAAATTTGTTATAGCAACAATACATTTTTTTTTAATAAAATCTGATATTAAAATGAATCAGACTGGAAACATGTACAGATGCAGTGGATTGGAACTGACCAAATCTGTTAATGAATTACGATTTATGAGACTGAGGAGACAAACTTGTAACTGATTTCAGACTCTTATAGTTGTTTTTTTTCTTTTGTTGCAGAAACCTGTTGGACATGGACACCTTCTCAAAGTCAGATCCAGGTAATCTTTCCACTGTCACATACAATCTTAGGAAAAAGCAAGCACGTCCCCAACAGAGCTCTGATATATGATGGAGCTTAATTATTAAGGGCTGTATACGTTAGAAGAAGAATTTTAAATTATATTCTTGATTTAACAGGAAGCCAGTGAAGGGAAGCTATAATTGGAGAAATATGATCCCGCTTGTTGATTTTCATCAGAACTCTTGCTGCAGCATTTTGGATCAGCTGAAGGCTTTGAACTGCATTTTGTGGACTTCCTGATAGTAAAGAATTACAATAGTCCAGCCTTGAAGTAACAAATGCATGGACTAGTTTTTCAGCATCACTCCTGGACAGAATGTTTCTAATTTTGGCGATATTCCGGAAGTGAAAAAAGGAAACTCTGGAAACCTGTTTAATATGGGATTTAAATGACATGTCTTGGTCAAAAATAACACCAAGATTTTTTACTTTATTACCAGAGGCCAGGTTAATGCCACCCAGATTAAGTGATTGGTTAAGAAGTTTATTTTTTGAGGACTCTGGCCCAAAGATTACAACTTCGGTCTTGTCAGAATTTAGATGCAGGAAATTTAAAGTCATCCAGCTTTTGATGTCATCAAGACATGACTGCAGTCGAAGTAATTGATTGGATTCATCAGGATTTATGGATAAATATAGCTGAGTGTCATCAGCATAACAGTGGAAATTAATCCCATGCTGTCTGATAATTTTGCCGATCGGAAGCATATATATAGTAAATAGAATTGATCCAAGGACTGAACCCTGTGGTACTCCACAGGTGACCCTAGAGTTTGAGGAAGATTTATTATTAACATGAACAAACTGGAATCTGTCCGACAGATAAGATTTAAACCAGCCTAATGCTTTTCCCTTAATCCCTACAGTATGTTCAAGTCTTTGTAGGAGAATATTGTGATCAACTGTATCGAATGAAGCACTGAGATATAACAGGACAAGTACAGACACAAGTCCATTATCTGAGGCCATGAGAATATCATTAGTGACCTTCACCAGAGCTGTTTCAGTGCTATGATGAGCTCTGAAGCCTGACTGAAAATCCTCAAGTAGGTCATTGCTTTGTAAATGTTCACATAGTTGATTAGCAACTACTTTCTCAAGAATTTTAGATAAGAAAAGAAGATTAGATATAGGTCTGTAGTTTACTAGCTCATCTTGATCAAGAGAAGGTTTCTTAAGTAAAGGTTTAATAACAGCTACATTAAAAACCTGTGGTACATATCCATTTACTAAGGATAGATTAATCATGTCTAAAATAGTGCCACTGATCAAAGGGAATACCTCCTTAAACAATTTGGCTGGGATTGGGTCTAACATACATGTAGGGGGTTTAGATGAAGCTAAGATTTTAGATAGCTCAGAAAGCTCTACTGCTTCTAAACAGTTCAAACACTGTGCAGGTTCTAAAGATTCCTCCAATGCTGCCTTACTTACTGAGGATAAGGTAATCATGTTTGGGAGGATGCCAATTATTTTATTTTTAATTGCATCAATTTTATTTATGAAGAATCCCATAAAATCGTTACTACTAAGAGCTAAGGGAATGGATGGATCAACAGAGCTGCGGCTCTGGGTAAGTTTGGCAACTGTACTAAAGAGAAATCTAGGATTATTCTTATTCTCTTCAATTAATGATGAAAACTATGCTGCTCTAATTTCCTTTAATAAAATCAAAGTTAGTTTTATTTCTTTGATTTGTCCTAATGCATGCTGCATCTATCAAATAATTACCCCTCGAACCTTATCTCCATGAAGCATGCATGGATGAGCAATAACATTGCAACTTTAAGAGCATTTAAAAGTGCAATACACTCAATTGACTTATTAAAGCGCTGTGTCTCCAGGGTCAACTTGCACAGAGTTTGAATTAGGCAGCTTCGGAATAAAGGATTACTAGTCACTGGAGCTTGACAGACCCTTAATGAGTGTTGGTCTCACAGTATGAAAAAAAAAAAACCTTCAGAGGCAGCAGTGAATAGTGAACAAAAAATTTGTTCAAAGAGCTATTCAGAGAAAGAAAAGAACAATGAACGAATGACTCAGAGAAAGGAGGCCTAATTTTAAAAAGATAAGCTGTAAAGAATATGGTTTTGCTTTATTGATTGCACAGTGGATACATTTTTATTGTCAAAGAAATTATGTTTAGCTTCATTTGCGACAAAAAATCTATCATGTGCAAACATTCTTTTTCTTGGTTGCATAAGTGCACCTAACAGTTCAAATGTCTTTTATACTGTGAAAAGACAAGGATGCTATTTCTGGCTGAACGCCTGCATAAAGGAACAAAACAGTTCAAGTTAAGTCCTCAGTCTCCACCTGTCGCCTCCACTCACTATGCCTACAGCTAATTATGGAGCCCGTCTGGTGACATGTAGGGTTGGGAATTAAAAAGATTTTCACAATTCCGATTCCCTTATCGATTCTGTGAAACGATTCGATTCCTGTTCGATTCTCTTTTCGATTCCAATTTGGGGAAAAAAGGAGAACAAACAGTTTGATGATGAGCATCAACTTTGTTTACTTAACTATCACACGACCTTACAAACTAACAAGGTCAAGATGTCCATAGCAAATGTGCAACTGGAGTAACATTTATATTTGTTTAAATAAAAAAGGAATATAAGAACAAACTTAAATACAGTAGATGAGTTGCTTAGAATACAAGAAAATGTAAGTTTGTTGTGACAGTTGCTTATTAATCTCCCTTTAGATAACCTTAGTCATCTAAATCTAACAGAGAAGGCATCCGTTTAATGAAAAAGCATTACTGTACAATTTTGGGAAATAAACTCGTCTCCCCCTGATTTAAATAAACGAGCATCACCTTTCTCTCGCTCCCTGAACTGCGGAGCAACTTCGTTGCATGTTTTGTTACATCCACTACAATAGCTAGAATCATGTAAGAATTCCAGCTACCAGTAGTTCTAATTAAACATGCTACCAAGGAAGGGCTGGATTAACGATAAAGGCACACTCCCTTAATAACCCCAAAGAGAGGTAGGAAACTGATTTATTTCCAGAAATGGCATATGATTTACTAGGAACCAGCCAGTGATGTAAAACTAGCTACTTACCACCAGAGTTGCCTTCCATGCTGGTCGTAACTTTAGCTTCTGTCTGGTAAGAATCAAAAACACAGCATTCATTAAATTGTATGCCATGTTGTGTGCGCAGGTGTTTCTACCTGTTGGATCTATTTCCTCCCGCGGATGTAAATGCCATTTTGCAATGATTGCAAAGTGCCACGTTGCCATCTTTCTCTTCCTTAAAATGAAACCAAACTTTCGACCGCTTCCCCCGATGGGGCGGCATTTTTTTGGTTTTGCTTTAAGCCTGGTCACGTCGTGCGCAAGTTACGCACACGTGCTTACTGAACGGCGTGTGTGAAACTTGCGTATAAAACGTGACGTAACTTGCGTAGAAAAAACGTTGTGCTAACGTTGTGCTGCTAAGAGCCGCGGCACGACGGAATCAAAAAGAGAATCGTTTAGCGAGCTGCCAAACGGTGCCACGCAATTGGAAAACACGGAACCGGTTCTGAACAGGAACCGGTTTTCGATTCCCATCCCTAGTGACATGGACATACATTTTTTTTACAAGATGTTAAGTAGTGGCCACACGTTACTAATGTGTGGGAACGAGATAGATAGGATAAATACTGCCTGTGGTTTAGCCTCCGGGCTTGACGTTCAGTGGACGCGAGTGGATCCAGGGATGAAATGTACATCCTTCTTTTTCGCTAAGTGATGGTAGAAAAAAAACACTTTTTGGTAATGTCTGGTATCAGAATTTATACTTAATGATACAGATTGAGGTGGTGAGGTGGGCGGAGTTTTCTCCGATTGGTGCGCTGTGCGTAAGGAATAAACAGAGAGAGAGAGAGGAAAAGACTGAGAGAGAGACAGAGAGACAGTATAAGTATGCAAAACAATCATTGCTTTCACATTGGCATCAAATAAATTAGATATGGAAGCAAACAAACCCCGTTGTTGGCACTTATTCGTGTATTGTACTCAGGGAAAAACTCTTCCATGGACCCCTGTTCTCTCCGAGCATCCGCCAGCATGGCCACCTGACCGACCGGCATCAATTGGAAATCAGCAATGCTACTCGCAATGAAGTCCAGCACTTGTCATTCAAAAAGAGTACATAGACATAATACAATATAACATAACATAATAGAATGTAACATATACAAACAACAACAACAACAACAACATATCAAATACATGGAATATACATATGCAAATTATCTAGCTAATAATACTGATACGGAGTATTAAAAAACGGATGTTAGAATATAATGTTATGACAGTTTAAACTAACCTGCCGCCTGTGCTACCTTATCTATTAAAGCTTCATTGTATTATATTTCATTTATTTATTCTTAGATTGAGTAACTTCAGCAAGGTTAATAGGGTTAGTCATCTTTAGTTCATGTGCTTTTTTTTTCCCGAATGATGCCATGGACACATAGCAAAACAAAAAGAGTCCATCCCAGGGCCTGCAATAATTTTCCACCAGGGCCTGCAATGAATCTGCTAACTTCTTTACTGAGAAAATCCTAAAAATTAGAGGATCCCTTTGTACTTCCATATCAACACCAGAACCAATGCTGTGTTCAGCTGGAACTATTTCTGACAAAATGTCCCAATTCAGCCATATAAACCACAAAAGCTTAGAGGAAATCATGCAGCAGCTAAGTTCCTCCTCATGCTGCCTTGATGTTCTACCCACAGTTTTCTTTAAGAAAGTTTTGCCTGTCATAGCGTCTGAGTTGACTCAGATAATAAATACGTCCCTTCTGTCAGGTGTTTTCCCCCAGTCCCTAAAAACAGCAATTATCAAACCACTGCTGAAAAAGAACAATTTAGACAAACTTCTACTCCAGAACTACAGGCCGATCTCAAACCTCCCCTTTATCAGTAAGATTATTGAAAAAGCTGTATTTCAACAATTAAACACCTTCTTAACAACGACCAGCCGCTTTGACGTTTTCCAGTCTGGCTTCTCACCACAGTACAGAGACTGCCCTTATCAAGGTGTTTAATGACATCCATAGAAATACAGACTGTGGAAGAACCACCGTGCTGGTTCTATTGGACCTCAGTGCAGCATTTGATGCTGTCGATCACTCCATTCTGTTAGAATGCCTGGAGAACTGGGTCGGCCTCTCTGGTACAGCTCTCCACTGGTTTAAATCCTACTTAAAAGACAGGGACTTTTTTGTATCAGTAGGTAACTTTACATCAGAGATGACAAAAATCACATGTGGGTTTCCCCAAGGGTCCATCCGGGGTCCCCTCCTATTCAATATCTACATGCTCCCTCTAGCTCACATCATAAACAACAACATCAGCTATCATAACTATGTAGACGACACACAGCTTTACATCACCATGTCACCAGGTGACTATGAACCAGTTCAAGCACGGAGTAAATGCCTACAAGAAATCAATGCCTGGATGTGTCAAAACTTTCTTCAGTTGAATAAAAACAAAACAGAAGTAATAATATTTGGACCAATAGAGGAGAGATCAAAAGTTAGCACACAGCTTCAGTCACTTCAGCTAGAAACCACTGATCAGGCCTGAAACCTGGGTGTAGTGATGGACTCAGACCTGAACCTCCAAAAGCATCTAAAGACAATTACAAGGTCGGCTTTCTATCACCTGAGGAATATTTCCAGGATTAAAGGACTAATGTCTCAAAAGGATCTGGAAAAACTAATCCATGCGTTTATATTTAGTAGAATTGATTACTGCAACGGTGTTTTCACAGGTCTGCCTAAAAAGTGGATCAGACAGCTGCAGCTGATCCAGAACGCTGCTGTCCGTGTCCTCATTAAGACTAAGAAAGTAGAGCACATCACACCAGTTCTAAAGTCCTTACACTGGCTCCCTGTATCTCAGAGAATGGACTTTAAAATCCTTCTGTTAGTCTATAAATCCCTGAATGGCTTAGCACCTAAATACATCACAGACTTGTTATCAGTGTATCAACCCTCCAGACCACTCAGGTCTTCTGGCTCAAGCCTGCTCTGCATACCTAGAACACGAACCAAACATGGAGAAGCAGCATTTAGTTCCTATGCTCCGCTTATCTGGAAAAAACTTCCAGAAAACTGTAAAAGTGCGGAAAGCCTGAGTTCTTTTAAATCAAGATTAAAAACACATTTGTTTAAAATTGCCTTTACACCTTTACACCTCCCTTACTTGCTAAAAGCCAATCTAAAGCTTGTCTTTTTTGCATTACAATTCTACTTGTTTCATGTAATTGATCTCCCAGTGCCATAAATCCTTCAACCGTGAAATTTATCATCCTTTGCTGATTATAGTAAACGTAATTTATCCATTCAACATTGTTATTAATACTAACCCAAGGTAAAATAGACTCAAAACCTGCTTTAATTTCATGCTGTGCTTTAAATTCATCTGGAATTCCTCTTGGTTGACCAATAAGATTTAAATAAACTCCTTAATTTAGTACGTAATCACCTAGACTCCGACGAGACCTAGTTTTACCTATTTCAATTTGAGCTAATTCTTTTACCCCTTCATACACTAAAGTTATCTGTACTTTCATTCGAACTAATGCACAGAGCCCTACCCACTTAAGAGGTAAGGTGTTCACTAGCATGTCGTCACAACATATCTAGTAACAGTCTGGTGTTTCCTACATTAATTCCCTCATTGTCCTCCACTGATGAAACATTCGTAGCTGATAGCTTTATTTCATCATCCTAGATGCTGGTAAATAAATATGCACGCAAAAGTTGTAATGCATTCCTTGTTTCTGAGCCAAAGCCAAATACCACCCTACAAGAAAGTCACATGGACTAAGGTACACAAATCACTCATTTACTTTTTTTATATCTTTGTTTTATTTTAATTTACAGAACATGCAGGTTAACACAGGGGGCAAAACAAAAATACAATATTTTACACAGCCCACTTTGCTTGAGTCTGTACTTCACAACCAATGGTACAACAGAACAAAAGAAGTGAAGCTGTGAAACTAGTGTCAAATGCGGTTTGGTTGAACCTCACCCTTGTTCTAGGGCACCTAGGGGAATAAATTGGGCATAACAGTGCAAAAACACCACTTCTGACATTCAAATAAACCTCCAGTCCATTCCATAGACTGTTTGTAAATGCTGCATGTTAAATTTGTCCTTGAACATATTTTTCTTCCAGTGACGTTTATTCTATAAGTTTTTCAAATTTTTCTTCAAAGAGTCAAAAATGGTGTTAGATATTTAATACTTTGTATTTCTTCTGAGAGTTTTACATGTTTGAGGGACTTTAGGTCTTTAGGGATGCTTATGTCTCATTTTTCTGCGCCATCTGAGCCAATACATCATGAAAGCTTTATCTATATGCCAGTTTTAGGTAAAAGGCATTTCAGTGGTTGATAATAGACATTTAAATAAAACTACCTATCTTTAAATTGTTAGAATTTAAAATTGTTAGCATTAAACAGTGATGCTTTGCTTGTAAATCAGTTTCAGATTCAGGTATTTTCTTTCTTTATAAGTACAGATTGAGAACCACAGAAGTGTGATGGAGGGTAATCAATGTGTCAGATGGGTCCAGAACTTCAAACATCTCCTCCCTGCTGAGACAGAAGGGAATGCTGAATTGCTGTGGTCACGTTGCCCCCTCAGTTCTTTCATGTCCCTGGGTGGAGCTCTTTGGCTGACCCAAGCATTCAGCCACAGGAGGACAGGGTCGATACTTTCTGATAATGTCACAGCTTTTACAGCGACTTAACGTTGACTAAATCTGACAGATGTCATTTTATTCAACAGATATAATTTATATTTATCTCTGTCAACATTTAGAAGTTTGAATGACCATAAAGCTTAGTTTACAGTTTAGAAGAGCTTACAATACTTAATCTGCTTTTTCTAAACAGCAAACACAAACATCACTAGTGGTGAAATTATCAATTTTCTTCTCAAAAGCATATTTGAAATTATCTTAATTTAGATTTTTCCACAGATTGACCTCTCCAAAAACACAGGAAATCTGACTCAAAATAAAATAATTTTGTCAATGACACATTATTAATCCCACTGCCGAAATTACAAGAACTGTATGTGTGAATTTCTTTTTGCTTTGCCTTTTCAGCGTCCTGACAGCAAAACACACTATCCACTGTTTGTATAGTTCAGTTTCCTGACAGAACACCACATTTATTGTTTGGGAGTTGGCAGGTAAGAGCTCCCTCTCTTACCTGCCATTTGTGTGAGTCTAATCTGCATTAGGGGACAGGAATATCCTGTTACTTCTGAGGAATAAGGCAGAGATTGTGTGTAAAGTTGAGCAATACTGGTAACAACAGGGTTAGGCATTGAAGCTTTCATTGGTAAATGGGAGGGTCCCCTCTTTGCAGCTTCAAGTTGCAAGAGAAAACGCACCAACTGATTCACTGAAAAATAGCAAAGAAATGTTGGCTTTCTTATTTTGTTTGTTTTTAGATAGTATCGTGGAAATAGATCCATCTGGGGATCTTGATATTGGGAGGGACTTAAAGGTATAATGAATGATCCTCTTTTGGCCTCGAGTTCTGGGGGGAACATTATATCTACTGGTTGTCCCACATGCCAATCATTGTGACATGTTCAGCTGATGCAAATGTTCCTTCCTAGTTTCCTCTCGCTGTGCATGCACACTTCTAATGTTTATGTATCCAGTGAGCTTCAGTTTCAGCCGTTCATTGTACCTCCCCTGTTCTCACCGTATACTTTGACAATGTCTGAGAGGTACAAGAAGGAAATTGTCTTATATGTTTAAGAAAAGAAGAGGAAGGCCTCAGAAGAAAGAAAGAGGACCAATGTGCATTTGGGAGATTCTTTCATGCGATCCCACTGAGAAGTGGAACAGCACATAGGATGGTCTTATGCATGCGCGGTTATTCAAAAAGTGACGTGGTCGTTCTTTACCTCCATTTCTGAAACAAAAAGCTCACTATACCTTTAAGTTTCCATGTGTGCAATAACGGAGTCCCCAGGAGGGATGAATCTGAACAGTGTTTTAGTGTTGGACTTGTGTGGTAAAAATGAAATGTCCATAGCAGGATGTTTGAGCAACAGGTAGTTGATTAGTTTGCTTGTTAGTCCAAAAATATGACTGTTAGGTCAACTGGACTCTCCACATTGCCCTTAGGTGTGAGTGTATGTCTGAACATTTACAGAAAATTTTAAAGGTCTTTATTTAGATCTATATTAACTTTCCAAATGAACAAATATTTTAGAAGATGCACAAGCTGTTATGGCATCCTACCTTTTTTCACATTACCAAAAAAGTGATTTTATTGCACACTTGATAAATGTTCCTATTTGCAATGGTAACATCTTTTTAAGCTAATTAACTTAGAAATGATTAGAGTACTCTTTTTATTGATTTTTTTTTATAAACACAGAAGTTCCTGCTTCACTGTTTACCTTTTTACCTGGCAAAATTATGTCCTAAACTAACGCTATAAATTCTGTCGATCTTTTTCTCTTTTTAGTGGTTGTATTGTACGTTCAAGGCCTGGGCACAAAGGAGTGGAGAGAGGTGAGTTACTTTTTCTTAAAATCTTCAGATCAGATGTAATTAGTGTGCTCTCATAAGTCAAATTACTTTTCTGAACAATTTTGAAGCAAGCAAAATTTGTGCTTTTTACAGACAGTCACAAAGCAATGTAGGAGACCCCACCTTTTTAGCAAAACAAATCTGGGATGAAAAATTCTTCCATGATCTTAGTTCCATAATTTGAAAGACGTTGTTTATTTTAGTTTTTAAATCTAAACTGGAAGCAACTAATAGATACTGAGGCACTTTTGGCAGCTGAAAGCTCAATCCTGGGAATGTACTTCAGGTGATAGAAAGCCGACTTTGTAATTGTGTTTAAATGTTTTTGGAGGTTCAGGTCTGAGTCCATCACTAGACCCAGATTTCGGGCCTGATCAGTGGTTACTACCTGAAGCAACTGAAGCTGTGCACTAACTCTTGATCGCTCCTCTACTGGTCCAAAAAAATTACTTCAGTTTTGTTTTTATTTAATTTAAGAAACTTATTGGCACTTATACATTGATTTCTTCTAAGCATTTCCCTAGCACTTGGATGGGTTTGTTGTCACCTGGTGACATGGTGATGTAGAACTGTGTTCTGCATAATTATGGTTACTGATGTTTTTTTTGAGTGTGAGTGGACCATGTTCCGCGCCTCTATTGTTGAGGCGGCTAGTCAGAGCTGTGGCCGCAAGGTTGTCGGAGCATGTTGCGGCGGCAACCCTCGAACACGCTGGTGGACACCAGCGGTGAGGGAAGCTGTCAAGCTGAAGAAGGAGTCCTACCGGGCTCCGGGACTCCGGAAGCAGCTGATGTGTACCGGCAGTCGAAGTGGCAGGCGGCTCGGCTGGTCGCTGAGGCAAAAACTCAGGCGTGGGAAGAGTTTGGAGAGGCCATGGAGAAAGACTTCCGTACGGCTTCGAAGCGATTCTGGTCCACTATCCGGCATCTCAGGAGGGGGAAGCAGTGCGGTACCAACACTGTTTATAGTGGGGGTTGTGTGCTGCTGACCTCGACTCGGGACGTCGTGCGTCGGTGGGAGGAATACTTCGAAGACCTCCTTAATCCCACCAACACGTCTTTCATTGCAGAAGCAGAGCCTGAGGACTCTGGGTCGGGTTCTCCCATCTCTGGTGCTGAGGTTGCCGAGGTTGTTAAAAAGCTCCTCGGTGGCAAGGCCCTGGGGGTGGATGAGATTCTCCCTGAGTACCTTGAGGCTCTGGATGTTGTGGGGCTGTGTTGGTTAACGCGGCTCTGCAGCATTGTGTGGACATCAGGGGCAGTTCCCCTGGATTGGCAGACTGGGGTGGTGGCCCCCCTATTTAAAAAGGGGGACCGGAGGTTGTGTTCCAACTACAGAGGAATCACACTCTTAAGCCTCCCTGGTAAGGTCTATTCAGGGGTTCTGGAAAGAAGGGTCCGTCGCATAGTCGAATCTCGGATTCAGGAAGAGCAGTGTGGTTTTCGTCCTGGCCGTGGAATACTGGACCAGCTCTACACCCTCAGCAGGGTTCTTGAGGGGGCATGGGAGTTTGCCCAACCAGTCTACATGTGTTTTGTGGATCTGGAGAAGGCATTCGACCGTGTCCCCCGAGGGATCCTGTGGGGGGTTCTCCGGGAGTATGGAGTACCGGGCCCTTTAATAAGGGCTGTCAGATCTCTATATGACCAGTGTCAGAGTCTGGTCCGCATTGCCAGCAGTTACTGGGACTCGTTTCCGGTGAGAGTTGGACTCCGCCAAGGCTGCCCTTTGTCACCGATTCTGTTCATAACTTTTATGGACAGAATTTCTAGGCGCAGCAAAGGTGTTGAGGGGATCCGTTTTGGTGGCCTTAGGATTGTGTCTCTGCTATTCGCGGATGACGTGGTCCTATTGGCTTCATCAGGGCATGATTTACAGCTCTCACTAGAGCAGTTCGCAGCTGAGTGCGAAGCGGCCAGGATGAGAATCAGTGCCTCCAAATCTGAGACCATGGTCTTGAACTGGAAAAGGGTAGAGTGCCTTCTCCGGGTTGGAGAGGATGTGCTACCCCTAGTGGAGGAGTTTAAGTATCTTGGGGTCTTGTTCATGAATGAGGGGAAGATGGAGCGGGAGATCGACAAGCGGGTTGGTGCAGCGTCTTCTGTGAAGCGGGCACTGTACCGATCCGTTGTGGTGAAGAGAGAGCTGAGCCAAAAGGTGAAGCTCTCGATCTATCGGTCAATCTACGTTCCTACCGTCATTTTTGGTCGCAAGCTTTGGGTTGTGACCAAAAGAAAGGGATCCCGGATACAAGCGGCTGAAATGAGTTTTCTCCTTAGTGTGTCTGGGCCCTCCTTTAGAGATAGGGTGTTGTGCAATTATACACTGTTTAAAGTTATTTAATGTTTCATAAATAACTCTCTGTCTGTTAAGTATTGTCTGGTGATGATCAGCTCTTAAGCTGATATCAAGACAACGGTTGAAAGGGATGAATTCGAGCACCAGCGATCTTTTAACAGCAAAACCTGCACACACATAGAATAAAGGAGTGACAACTTCTTTTCAAGTTCAAGAATTTAATAACAGAAACAAAATGAACATCCAGAGAACATCACTATGTAATGCTGTTTATCTGAATTAACACAATATTTCGATTAATAAATCCTCTCTACTAGGCCAGTGAAACTTAACTAAACTACTAAGCAAAATGAAGATAAAAAGAAGCTAAGCTAAAGAACTATTTACATGCAAAAAAAAAAAAAAAGACAAACAAAAGTGGTTGGTCATAATCAGAAAGCTTCAGTAAATCCTGGTTCACTACAGATCTGATTATCAAAAACATGGAATGGAGTTAAAACATTTCCCATGTATTTCAATCCATTCACAATGCCAAGCCCAAGTTAAACAAAACATTATTTGTTGAAATAATATTCTGAGGACCGGTTTGTCCTGTAAAATCATTTAAACCCTTACGACCGAGTTTGTTAATGCGATTCTCCCTCCGGGTGCATGGGGTCGCTTCAGCAACTCAGTGGCTAAGAGGTTACAACATAAAGTTGCCAAACTTGCCTTGAAAACCGGCATTAATATACCATATTGATGCGGGAATAACGCAGATAACACCATCGAAGGATGGCAGAGCAGAACAGTTACGCTGGGCGACTGTGGCTTGATAGGTTGAGTAGTCGTCTGGCAACCAGAAGGTTATGGGTTCGATTCCAGCTTCCCCTTGCCACATGTCGATGTGCCCTTGGGCAAGGCACTTAACCCCAAGTTGCCTACCGAGCTGCGTCTCGGTGTATAAATGTGTGCGCGTTAGTGAGAGCGACTGGGTGAATGTGGCTATAGTGTACAGCGCTTTGGGTGGTCAGCATGACTGGAAAAGCGCTATATAAGTTCAGTCCAGTCCATTTATGCTTTAAAACAAACTCCTGTTGAAATGTCCGAAACCGGATGTTAGCAAGGCTAATACCAGTTTGGCTAGCGTGAGCTAACGGTTAGCCCTTTGTTCTAAACACCATGGGTTGATGCCTCATATGTGAGTTTTGTCCACTTTGGCCGTTCCAGGAAGAAGCGTTGAAGAAGGAAGTGGTTGGCTAGCATTAGCGGGCTAGCGCTTGGCTCTGCTGCAACACATGGTCGGGTCAGAGGCCTAGTTTCCTGAAGACAGTCCTTGCCACGTTCTCTGACCGGTTGCAGTCCGATTTGAGCAGATCTCTCCTTGGCATGGGGATGTTGCTCCTGTGCCGGCTTTTCAGCTCTGCGTTGCCTGGAACCAGCTCCGTCTGTGGTGCGCTGAGAAAGCAGAACAAAGCTGGCATAGATGGATTCCTTCACTTCGGCATCTGTTTTAAGCAGAAGTGAGAGACTTATCTTTGAATCGGCTGGCAGTTTCTCCCTATGCCAGGGAGGAACTGAGTTTCAGAAAGGCTCATTCTCACTCAGCTCGTGGCCTCTTCCAGGCCCCATCGATGGTTCCCGGAGGCCTTCAGTCACATGGCTCCCCCCTCTCCTTGAGTGCTGGTCCTCAGAGGGTTTGGAGGTGTGTGTCTCAGCAGCTTGGAGTCAGGAGAAAAGGAAGAGCAGAGGTGTGCTGTGGCTTTTATCTGTAAGGAGGTGGTCACAGCTGACCTCCTGCCGAGAGAAGGGCAGTCCCAGTTGACTCCGTCTCATGTTTGCGACAGGAGCAAAATTCAATCTGAGATCAATTATTTATCATGGCATAACAAGGGTGAGGACCTCAGTCATCCGGGGAGGACTCAGAGTAGAGCCGCTGCTCCTCCACGTCCAGAGGAGCCAGTTGAGGTGGCTCGGGCATCTGGTCAGGATGCCTCCTGGACGCCTCCCTGGTGAGGTGTTCCGGGCACATCCCACTGGGAGGAGACCCAGAGGGAGACCCAGGACATGCTGGAGGAACTATGTCTCTCGGCTGGCCTGGGAACGCCTTGGGATTCCCCCGGAGGAGCTGGCCCAGGTGGCTGGGGAGAGTGATGTCTGGGCCTCCCTACTGAAGCTGCTACCCCCGCGACCCGATCCCGTATAAGCGGAAGATGATAGATGGATGGATGGATTAAAATACATTGAAGTTTGTGGTTGTAGCCTAATAAAATACGAAACAGTTCAGGGGTATGAGTGTTTTTGCAGGGCACATTATTTCTCTCCACCAATGAGTCACAGGGTTACACATACAACACTATAGTATTATCATGTTTTCTGACTCTACAGCTGTTTTGTGCTTTGTTGCCCTGCCAAAATCAAGACTCCTATTTAAAGTCTAAATGCACTCATATATTGTTAACAGGAGCCTTTTAATTCTTTCAGGATATTGTAGTCCCTGTTGCAGCACGGAGCCATGAGATCAGGCATGTCACCTTCCATGTGCACCATCTTCTCTGCAGCAACCACTCCAGCGTATATTAGAAGTTGTTAGAAGAGCAGTGGTAGGAGCAGGGCTTCAATTCTCTCTCTAGTAGCAGGTTGAGGATTCCTTAATGTTGTCAGACACTGTTGGTGTCAACATTGTAATTTTGTAATTTAATGTTTTAGAATAGGAACATTTATTTTTAAATGTATTGTCTATTATTGTCTATATTATCTATCTATCTATCTATCTCTCTCTCTCTCTCTCTCTCTCTCTCTCTCTCTCTCTCTCTATATATATATATATATATATATATATATATATATATATATAGAGAGAGAGAGAGAGAGAGAGAGAGAGAGAAAATATATATATATATATATATATATATATATATATATATATATATATATATATATATATATTCAATGACTTGAGTTGTAGTGCAAAATTTGGCTGAAGATGGACAATTTCAAATATGTAATGAATTATTTGTTTGTGTGAAAAAAATGCTGTAGGTAAACATTTTATTCACCACAAAAAATGTATGTGGCATGTGTGTGAATTTTTTTGCACAATTAATTATTTAGCGGTACTAGTAAAACATGTTTTGCTTTACAACTTTTCACATCATAATTTACAGGTGTTCAACTTAGGAATACAAGTGTGGATATCATGAAACATTTTTACCTTCATAGAAGTTGCCCCTGGGCATATTCGTGTGTGTGTGCGTGTGTGTGCGTGTGTGTGTGTGTGTGTGTGTACGTATGTATGTGGATCGCTGGCTATCTATCATGCGTCTCTTTGTTGCCCTGTGATAGAGACTGGCGACCTGTCCAAGGTCAACGTCATCTCTCGCCCAATGACTACTGGAGATAGGGATCAGCCCTTGTGTCTCTGTGCCTAATACAGTGAGGGAACCCTGGTCATATTTATCACTTTTCTTAATGAATTTCTTTTTTAATATAGTTTTTGTTTGTGAAAATAGGTAATTGATGAAATTGTTTTGTCTCAGGTTTAGTCAACAAAATTAGCACTGGTAAGTCAGTATTTGATCAGAAATGGCTGTTCCTAGCATGGCTTTTCTGGCACTGTACTAAATTGGCTGAAATCACACTTGGAAGACCATGACGTGTCAATTATAAATCTGGCCAAACAGATTAAATATGGGGATTCTCAAGGCTCCATTCTGGGCCCATGTTCCTAAGTACCTTCTCTTCTCCAAATTAAGATTTTAAATGAAATTTCTTTCTTTAATTTTCAATGGATTAGTGAAAATGTATTTTATTGCAGTTATTGCAGTTATTATTTCTTATTGTGTTTAGAATTTTGTGGGAAAAAGCCATTTTTAATATTTGGAATATTGCTTTTATTAATGGTACATGTTTATGATGCCTTGGGATATTACTACAGAAAGGTGGTGTTGATCTGTATAGTATTGACAGTTTTTCTGCTGTGTCTCATCTCTCCTGCAGTTTGGTCGAACTGAAGTGATTGAAAACACACTGAATCCTGACTTTGTGAGGAAGTTTGTTCTTGATTACTTCTTTGAAGAGAAACAGAATCTTCGTTTTGACGTGTAAGTCAAAATATTCCCCACCCCTTTTCTCTAAAACCCCGATATTATGTTTCCCTTGTTGTACAATGCAACATCTTTAAGCAAACTCTTTTGGCCTGCTGAGTCTTTCCCAATGTGTTTTATTAAAAATACTTGCCAAAAACACATTTTTAGAGAATAGAAAAAAATCAAACTGTCTCAAGATAAATAATCATTATATTTAGAAATTATTATGTTTTTTGTTAGTGAATCAAAGAATAATTAGTATCAAATACTGTGTATGTTGCACTAAACAGAATTTGTTTAGTTTGCATTTAAACTGCATTAAAATCCAGCACTGACACAACATAAAGAAGCTGTATTAAAGATATTATCCTTTACTGTATTGTTATTTTTCACCAACAAATAAAAGCAATGTGGTTATGATTTCCACAGCAAGATTTAGCAAAATACAACATTTTAAAAAATTCAAAAGGTAACTCTTCATACCTTTCATGTCATCATCAGAGGGATGTGTACATTGGCTTGTTTTTTGGTTGAATAGATCTTTTGAGATCTATATATTCTGTGTGAGATTTCCAATGCAGCAGCTAGGTTCCCTTCCTCCTTAGGCCGGCACTGATCAGAAAGCTGTACAAATCTCAATTATTAGCTGGAATATTTGTTTAAAAACTATTGTTTGCAGTGACCTGTCAAATGTCACTAATGTGACTACTCATACTGTTGATTTTAGATTTATAGTCTGACACTTGACATGATGCATGCATGCATCAGGTCAAGAGAACAAGCCACAAATCACATTCTTAAATCTGTGGGTTTTTGTGAAAGTGTGTTGTTACAAAGTAAACAGTGAAATTTGAGCGTATGTGTGATGATTAGCAACAAAAGCTGAGGTAGAGTATATGGTCCAACACTGTCAGCTGAGCAGAAAACAGGAAATGAGCAGGTCTACTGATTAAATAAAAAATGTGTTCACTTACCTGAATTATGTCATGCATTTTCCCGTCTGGTCTCACTTGTTGTTGAAGTAAGATTTTTCCTCCTGGAAAGCCTTGTCGGAGTCTTAACTGTCTCCATTTAAACTTGTATCTATGGTCAAATTAGAATGGATGTACAGTAGCACTGATCTGAAAAGCCCTAAAGCCACTTATAAATGGATTAAAACTTTCAGAGGGTGATAATTAACTGAGGCGTCCACTTTTTTATTCTTTAATCAGACCTTTGCAGCTAAGCGCTGATAAGACCTATTATTCTTCTTAAAAATTAATTGCTTTTGGGGGCCTAAACATATACAAAAACATATACAAAAACTCACCAAATCTTGTGCAAATTCTCAGGTATCCGGGACAAATTCTCAGGTATCTGGGACATTGCAACAGCAAAAAGGCTTAAATCGGAGGCAACCGGACTTTCTTTCAGTTCTTTCTGAAATAATACAGATTTTATTTAATAGGGTGTGTCACTCAGGTTGTTTGTTTCTTTATCCATTTGCATCTTTAAACTATCAGTTTTGGGTTAGAAAATCTAGAGTGTCCAAGATTGTTAGTGAAACATGCAAAGCACTGTTTCAGGCATTTGCTGAGGATTATCTCAAGGTAGCTAATACTAAACATTTCTAAAGTAGCATATGACATTGTAGATATCTTGGACCTGACCAAATGTTAATAAGAAATAGCTGGATTATGTGACATCTAATGTACAGAAAAATGTCCTACTCATAACCATTCATATATGTAGTTAAAGGCACCTGTGCTGGGCTGGTTAATTTTAGCAGGCCTATAATGTTATTTAACACATGTAATAAACTGTTCTATACCTGTATGTGATCTGTTCTTGTCATGGCTACATGTAGCGATTAATGCTGGTGAACCCGATATTCAGCCGGACACAGAGATACATTTAAAAGGTTTATTGTAAAGATCAGTGGTGGCGGGTGAGGCAGACAAACAGAGCCAGACTAGACAGATGAACCTTGGCTGAATGTGCAGGCAGGCAGGGATGAGCTGGAGACCAGAACAGGCGGTGTAGACCAGGAAACCACCAGAACCGGCAGAGCAAACAGCAGAGACTCACGGAGAAAGAGACAGGGCTGCATCACACAGACACAGGCAACTTAACTGAAGAGTCCTGCTGGCTCAGCATACAGGATCTGGTAGAGCAGGGTACATCACACAGGATGATACGACATGAGAAGCGAAGTGAGGTGACGTTCTGGCGGGGACGAGTTGGCTGAGGCGGGTATATGTGGGCTGGTGAACAGGTGACAAAAGTAGAATCTAATTACTGTCTGTAGGTGGAGTTGATGTGGGCTGATTGACCGGGGCAGAGCTGACAGGATAGTGCCTGGTGGCTGAAAGGTGACAGGCTGAAGAAAAGTCCAAAAGCAAAACAAACAAAACCCAAATCACAACACTACATTGTTTAGAAGTGTAATAAAATGTTAGATCTGTAGGGAACTAATGTTTAATATGACTTCCAATGTTGAACTGCTCCTTTACATTGTAAATATAACTATTTAGGATCTTTGCACTGATGTATAGATCTGTAATTTCAGACACCAAATACAGAGGAGGAATGGCTGGAAATTGCACAGACTTTCCATCAGAAGTCGCAGTTTCCCAACTGCCTTGGTGCCCTAGATTCAAGATTCTTTATTGTCACCGCTTGTTACTGTTGTGAAATTATTTTCAGGAGGTACTCCAGTTTAAGTAGACACAACAAACAGACAATAAACATGTGTACAGCTTTTTTCCCCCCACATTAGATTAGATTAGATTAGTCCATCCTTCATGAATCACAAGTAATGAGGTAATAAGGTGCTTTTGTGCAAGGATTTTGAGGCTACATTTAAAGAAATGTGCAATTGATATTAACAGTACAGTGATTGCAACATATGATGGCCTTTAACATATTTAACATTAGATGGATTGTAACATATGGTTGTAACATACACTGCCCGACCACTTTATTAGGTACACCTGTCCAACTGCTCGTTAATGCAAATTTTTGATCAACCAATCACATGGCAGCAACTCAAAAAATTTAGGCATGTAGACATGGTCAAGACGATCTGCTGCTGTCCAAACCGAGCATCAGAATGGGGAAGAAAGGTGATTTAAGTGACTTTGACTGTGGGCATAGTTGTTGGAACCAGGTGGGCTGGTCTGAGTATTTCAGAAACTGCTGATATACTGGGATTTTCACCCACAACCATCTCTAGGGTTTACAGAGTGATTTATAGACTAACAGGGTCCGAAAAAGAGAGACTATACAGTGAGTGGCAGTTCTGTGAGTGCAAATGCCTTGTTGATATCAGAGGTCAAAGAAGAATGGCCCGACTGGTTCGAGCTGATAGAAGGGCAACAGTGACTCAAATAACCCCTCGTTACAACCAAGGTGGGCAGAAGAGCATCTCTGAACGCACAACACATCGGACCTTGAGGCGAATGGACCACAGCAGCAGAAGACCACACCAGGTGCCACTGCTGTCAGCTAAGAACAGGAAACTGAGGCTACAATTCGCACAGGCTCACCAAAATTGGACAATAGAAGATTGGAAAAACGTTGCCTGGTCCGATGAGTCTTGATTTCTGCTGCGACATTCGGGTGGTAGGGTCTGAATTTGGCGTCGACAACATGAAAGCATGGCTCCATCCTGTCTTGTATCAACAGTTCAGGCTGGTGGTGGTATAATGGTGTGGGGGGTATTTTCATGGCACACTTTGAGCCCCTTAGTACCAATTGAGCATTGTGCCAAGACTACCTGAGTATTGTTGCTGACCATGTCCATCCCTTTATGACCACAGTGTACCCTTCTTCTGATGGCAACTTCCAGAAGGTTAACACACCATGTCATAAAACACGAATCATCTCAGACTGGTTTCTTGAACATGACAATGAGTTCGCTGTACTCAAATGGCCTCCACAGTCACCAGATCTCAATCCAATAGAGCATCTTTGGGATGTGGTGGAACGGGAGATTCACATCATGGATGTGCAGCTGACAAATCTGAAGCATCAGATACTATCATGTCAATATGGACCAAACTCTCTGAGGAAGGTTTCCAGGAAAGAATCTGTTTCTAAGTTTATTAGTTTTGGATTTGGTGCTTCTCAAGTGTTTACCTGATGGGAGAGGGGCAAACAGTGCATTGCCTGGGTGGGTGGGATCAGTGTAGATGCATCTGGCCCTTCTTTGGACTTGTTCTGCATAAATTGAGTCCAAATCCTGTAGACGGCATCTCACAATCCCCTGCGCTGTTTTCACCACACATGCTAAATCCTTCTTCTCCTGGACTGTCTATACCAGCACCATACCATACATTTATGCTGAGACATAACACACTTTCTATGGTAGCTCTGTATAAGTTTTTTTAGCAGTTTAGTGGAAAGTCCAGACCTTTTCAGTTTCCTGAGGAAGAAGAGCCATTGTTGGGGCTTCTTCACTAGGTGGGAGGTGTTCACAGTTCAGGAGAGGTCGGTTAGGATGTTGATGCCCAGGAACCTAATGCTGTCCACACGCTCCACCATTACCCCCTGTATGCAGAGAGGGGTGTGTTCAGACCTCCTGTAATCTATTATTACCTCATTGGTCTTGCTCGTGTTCAGGATCAGGTTGTTCCTGGAGCACCACTCTCTCAGATTGTAGACCTCATCTCTGTAGTGGGTTTCATTATTGTCGGAGATGAGACCCACCACAGTGGTGTCATCTGCAAACTTCGCTACTGTGTTTATCGGGTGGAAAACAGAACAGTCCTGCGTGAAGAGGGTGAAGCGAGCAGGGCTGAGGACGCAACTCTGTGGCGTACCTGTGTTGAGGATCAGTGGGGCGTTTCCCTATCCTCACCACCTGGGACCTATTTGTAAGGAAGTCGCTGATCCAGGAGCAGAGAGGTTGGATAACCCAGGTTGTGGAGCTTCAGAACCAGCATGTCTGGGAGCATGATGTTGAATGCTGAGCTGAAGTCCATGAAGAGCATCCTAACATACGTGTTGGGATGCTGCAGATGAGTCAGAGCTCAGTGAAGTGCTAATGACACAGCGTCCTCTGTGGAGTGATTCTTCCTGTAGACAACTGAAGGCTGTCCAAGCCAGTAGAGATGGCATCCTTGATGTGTTTCAGGAGAATCCTCTCGAAGGACTTGATGATGATGGGGGTGTCACGATTATAACCATTAAGGCAGGTGTTGGTGGGTTGCACATAAACATTCTACCCCCAGCTCATAGTGGAAGCATCTTCAGAAATGACAAGGGACGGTTTTCTGTCCTGATGATGGCTCTTGTTGATGCCTGGTACCAGTTTCTGTTTGTTGGTATGGAAGCACAGGGTAGAGCATCAGATGCTGCCGTGTTTGTCCCAGCAGCAAAACCTCTCACAGGATCAGACATAGAAGCACCTTTTGTGTCTCTGGGTGACAATGCTTACCCTTTGCGCACAGACCTCCCGAAGCCATACTTCTTTCGTCAGATGGACTATCACTAGAGAGTGTTTAACAATAGGCAGGGTGCGATTTGCTGGGGGAAATGGGGGGGATCTTCCCCCCCTCTGGTTGTGAGGTCCCCCCCTCTGGCCTCGTTTTATCCCTGGGGGGGATACATTCCTCCCCCCTCTGATCTGAATGAGTAATATCATCTGGGGTTAAAGTTCTCCGTCGCTGCAACAGATTTCCGTCATTTGGAAAATGAGCGCAAAATGTTCCGTGTAGACTTTTTATTCAAGATTTTAAACAGAAGCTCCGCTCAACCAATGAAATCTGGCAGAGCCAGTACATTAGCCAATCAGAAAGAGAGTAGGGCGGGTCTTTGCAACGCGGAGGTCTCCCATCTGAGTTTTATCGGTGTTTAATCATTTTAACTTTTGGAAGAACATCAAACTGACCACTATGCTATGAATGAAAGTAGCGGTGGTCAAAGATTTTCTTTGGATTTATGTAAACCAGCAGGTCAGAAAGTTCAGCGAATAGAACAGCTGACAACAACTTCCCTCGGTAAGTGTGTCTGTCGCTGCTCCTCCAGCTAATTAATTAATTATTTCCACCTGTGGCCATGTCGCCTGTCAGCGTTTATTCCCTCGCTTCCAGTACTTTGCTGCAGTTTATGGAGGGTTTTACGGGGGACAAGGAGGGAAGGGTTTTGAAATTGTAAAGGGGAAAGGTGAGTGGACAGTGGACCAGTTTGGCAAAAGTGCGAAGGAAGAACTTGATGCTGTAAATATGAAAGTTAACCAGGTGATGTTATGGATGTGGAAAGTGAAGGAGATTATGGAGAGGGCTGTGGATGGCGCCAAGGCTCTGAAGCTGAAAGGTGGGAGAGATACAAGAATTGTCAATGGAACTACCAGATTTGTTTAAAGAGGACTTTGCACAATAAGCAAATGAGGTTACTAAGGTGGCATGACGTCCATGGCCCGGAATATATGGGCTGACTAGAAAAAATTTCAGTCAAATTGATCATTTTTGCTTTAACCCCTGAATATTATGGATTTATATTAATACATGTCTTGTGTCCTTCACATTTGTAAATTATTTTTTTTGTTTGTTTTTAAAGAGTATTATTACCTTTTCTGCTCAAAGCGGTTAAAGTAAACTAATACCCACTCCCGAGTCCCAACAGTAGATGGCGTAAGTTTAAAAACAATAGTCTAACTGGACCTAGCTAGCTACCTGAAAGAGCACCTGCTAGCTAACTTTTGAAATGATCCCCCCCTCTGTTTTTTTTGCAAATCGCACACTGACAATAGGTTTCATCTAGGACGCAGAATGGTGGAACATGGATTTGTAATACTTGCCAACAGGTGGAGAGTATTCCTCGCCACCATAATGCTTAATGCAGAAAAGATACAGAAGGAGACCTTAGCTTGTGTGTGTCTACACAATTACTTGTGCAAGATTCAATCTGACACATGCACCTTCAGTCCTGATTGAATCAGAAGATGGTGACCATAGATTTGTTGAATGTACTTGGAGACAGGGTGGTCTGGAAGCCATGCTCCCTCTTCAACCTGGAAGACCTGGCAACAGCTCCATGGCTGCCAAAGAAATAAGAGACAAGCTAAAGAGCTTTCCTGGCAAGACAGCTACATTTAGGGTCAGACATGTTGTTTTCAGTTGTTTCACATTGATAAATGTATAATTCTGTAAAGACAGTTTTTTTTTTGTTCTTCAGTATAAGTGATGTAGAGACAAATCAAGAAATTGACCTTTACTTTGCAATATATGGTTATGGTTAATAAAAATGCTATCTCCACTACTTTGTTCCTCCTTATTTGTATCCAATGTTGCAGTTTTAACATAATACTCAGTGCCATCTGAAATTGCCTGAACCCTTGCTTGACTAAATGGCTTAGTGTCTCAGAAATTCAGTGAAAGGAGTACCTAACTTAATTCAACCTCACTGAACATTTATAACCTTAAAATTATTTCCTAGTCACTTTCTTTTTTCCTGTTGATAGTACATCTATACTTTACCCCCACAAAACAGGATAAAACAAGAAAATCTATAAATTTTGATGATTTCTGTGAAATTATGACAGGTATGAATACTTTTTGGTGTTACTTTTTAAAGATTTATATTTTCTCATGCCACAAAAGTCTTTTAATTGACAACCAAACCTTATGTGTCACTTTATCCTGAGCAACACCAAATTAGGAAAATGTAATTGAAAGATTTTGTTAAAACTTAAAATCTCTTCATCCTTTGCAGGTAATATTAAACTAATTAGTAAATATGACTAATATGACTAATTAGTAAAGTTTTCACTTTGAGTTGAAACAGAAAAACACTGGGTCCACTGGTAAAAATAAATGTATTTATTATTCACTTGAGGATATAAGCAATTCAAGCAAGGATTCTTCTTCATATCAACATGTTTAAGGGTTAAGCGTTTGAAGCAACTTTGGTAAAATAAAAGTTTAGGTCTTCAAATAACAAAAGTGCATAAAAACATAAATGATTTATTCCATTAAAACAAGTAAGGATACATCTTTAAAGAAACTGAAATGGTTCTTTTCTGTAAACACAAAAACTGAAGTAGTTGTAAAACTTTGGAATCATGACTGATACTCTACTCTTAAATCTGCTGTATCCAGTCATAAACTTCTAGCATTCTCCTGGAGCTACATGTCTGATTATTATTTAGAAGGTGGTATTGATTTGGTAGCAGTTGTGTACCTGTTAAGGGTGGAGGCATGTGGTGAGGAGATGCTTGCGGAGTTGTGTATGTGTGGACAGGGGCTGACTGTGTGTAGGGAATATGTGCAGAGGAGGGTACAGGGTATGTTGGTGGCAGCTTGTAGGAGGAAGAGGGCTGTACATCTATGTGGTCATCAGAGGTGTCAAGTAACGAAGTACAAATACTTCGTTACTGTACTTAAGTACACTTTTTAGGTATCTATACTTTACTCCATTACTTATTTTTCTTCCTACTTCTTACTTCTACTCATAACATTTTCACACAAGTATCTTTACTTTCTATTCCTTACATTTTTAAAACAAACGTTACTTGTTACTCTTGGCTTCAGTTTAAAATTTATAAATATTTATTTCATGCAATGTGCGCCATCCAATGCAGATCATTGGCGCCATCCACACCTAGTGAGAACTAGTGTAATTGGATGAGTCATATAACACAAACACTCATTGGTTAGCTATTTTCTCTCTCTCTCTCTCTCTCTCTCTCTCTCTCTCTCTCTCTCTCTAAACTACATAGAATGTTTTTGCACCAAAGGACCTTACGTATTTGATGGAACTCATACATTTATGTTCTTGCAGTTCTGCAGGCTTGAATACTACCTCTGTTTGGAATCAAATTCCAATAAAGTTTGAGAGAGAACATGCTCCTTGAGCGACTTTGTCTTTGACTAACGGGTTAATGATTATGTTGTGTCTTGGGCCACATGTAGAACTAATCAGTGTTTAAATTAAGCTTTCAATTCATATAGTGGCATTTTTTTAAAGGTTACTTTATACTTTTATACTTTAAGTAGTTTTTGGAGCACATACTTTTTCACTTTTACTTGAGTAAATAGGTCAAGTTGATACTTCAACTTTTACCAGAGTGTTTTTAAACTGCAGTATCTATACTTCTACTTAAGTAACAAATGTGTGTACTTTTGACACCACTGGTGGTCATTCTCCTGAGCCTCATATAAATCATTTGTGATTTATGTGTTTACTCTGGTCTTTAATAGAGTATTTTTATTGACCTCTGCTCCTTGTGCTCCAAAGTTGCTATCACTACCAGCAACGGTTCTGCTTCTACCAGCCTGAAAAGCAGTGGACATCTGTTGTATTTTTTCCCCAATTCAATTACATTACCAGATTGGCTTTTCTTTTGGTTTTGCAGTATATCTAGGAGGTGCAGGAGGGTAAATGTTGTCATCATTCTGTAGAACAAATGCTTCTTCCACAGATGTGTCTTCATACAGCTGAGAGGTTGTCATCTGGATCACTTGAGGGGTCCCACTCTGCAGCCAGGGCATCTTTGATTGATTGTGGTAGCTGTTTTTTCCAAAGTTGGAAAAATACTAGCCAGGAAGAAAAACAACAAAAGGGAACACACACACACATCCTGGACAGGTGGCCAGTCTGTTGCAGTATATATATATATATATATATATATATATATGTATATATGAAAAAAGGATGGGTTTTCAGAATTGTACCTCTTATAGTTTTTCTTTTTCTATGAAGAATACATTTTAAGTACAGCTGGATAATGGAAGGCAAGTCAAAAGTATTTGTTTAGCACATTTCAGTAGAAGGACAACGCAGAGTGCTTTTCATGATTAAACCATAGGGAATTTAAAAAAGAAGAAAAGCAAGTTGGAATAAAATGTCAAAAAATTTAAACAAATAGAAAACATGGGAAAATGGAAACTAAAAGCAAATAATGATTTTAAACGGTTGGACTACAAATTTAAACTAATGATGTTTCAGTTAACAGTTTAACTAGAACAGTCAAAGGCAATCCTAAACAAATGTGTTTTTAATCTTGATTTAAAAGAACTCAGGCTTTCAGCACTTTTAAAGTTTTCTGGAAGTTTGTTCCAGATCAGTGGAGCATAGGAACTAAATGCTGCTTTACCGTGTTTAGTTCTGGTTTTTGGTATGGAGAGTAGGCTTAAGCCAGAAGACCTTAGCTGTGAGGAGGGTTGATTCACTGATAACAAGTCTGATGTATTTCAGTATTAAGCCATTCAGGGATTTATAGACTAACAATTATTTTAAAGTCTATTCTCTGAGATACAGGGAGCCAGTCTAAGGACTTCAGAGATTGGCTGGTGCTCTACTTTCTTAGTCCTACTGAGGATGCAGGCAGTCTAAAATCCAACTAAATATGTTCTAGCCAGAATTAAATTCTACAGGACATGCATTTGGCTGATGTTAATGTCAACTCCTGAAATGAAGCCAACTTAACATTACCTTGTCATTTCTAAGATATGCTTTACACGACACGTTTCAAACATTCACGTTGTTGCCACATATCAATGAGTTGGTCCTCCATCTCTGACATCCACCGGATTTTCTGTTGAGCCATAGCAATTATCTTGTCTTCTGGATTCCCGTTTGGGGTTCCCTCATCTCACTTTCTGATTGACTAGACGTCATATTCAGACGTCACTCGTGTTTTTCCCCGGGGAACACCACACAGACTAGGATGTCAGGAAGACAAACCAACATTTTCAATATCCTGTCAATAACCAGTTTGGCATACAGCCAAACTGGTTACAAAGTGTTTTGGAGTGGCCATCACAAAGCCCTGATCTCAAGCCTATTGAAAATTTATTGGCAGAGCTGAAAAGGCATGTGTGAGCAAGGCAGCCTGCAAACTGCTGAGTTACACCAGTTCTGTTAAGGGGAATGGGCCAAAAAGTTCCACATCAACATGTGACAAGAGAAGCTGGAATTGAACCCACTGAGAAACAGTCATATTTTATTAAATCATAAAAAAAAAAAAAAAAAAAAAAAACTGCATTTTAGATTTACGCAAGTAATTTTAGTTTGACATTAAAATATTTGTAGCAGCAATGCGGTTCAATGTGCTTCACATAATGAAAATATCAAAACTGTCATGGTTTTCAGATGTTTTGCCCACATGCAGATACGAACAGGCAACAGCAGATAGCTTTAAATAGTTTATTTGGAAATGTGCAAATAACAAGGATGAAATAATGACTACAGCAGCGAGGTCTGAACGTCGAAGCGGAGTAGACTGCAAGAGAACGGAGTTGTTAGAGCAACGGCTCGAATCCAGCAATTATCAGAATGTGCTCTGCTTACCATTAGCCGGGTGGACCTAACCAGGGAGGAGTGAGTGCCGAGGGAACCCTGTGAGCCTGCTCTAGATGGACTAGGTGGCTAGTGGCTGGAGGGCAGCAGCAGCGGCTGACGAGGGATCCAGTGCAAGCCTCCGCTGGGTCGAGTGACAGATGGATTAAACAGAGTTGAAGCGAGACCACCAGAATCCGGGAGGGGAACCTCAAGCCCAGCTGGGTAATTTCCAGGGAGCAAGAGGGGGAGCACCAGAGCAAAATCTGAGCCTGGTGATTCTGGGTTGATTCTTCGGACAGAGCGTCAAGGCAGGTGGGTGCTTACCAGCACCAACAAACTATGACAAAAACAGGAGACTCAAAGTTAGTCAAAAGTTGAGTGTAGGAAAAACTCACAAGCAGATTTCCAGGAGCTTGGTCAGAGGCTACGTCGTACCACAACTGGTTTAAGGCTCTGGCATCTTCCATCTGTCAGTGCTCTGCTTAAGAAGCCAGAGGAAGCCGCCTCCAACGAGCTGCAGGTGTGGACCACGCCCCCACGACCAACTAGACACACCTGAGGAGCAGAGTTAGAGCAGGCAAACACAGAGAACCCTGACAGAAACAGTCACTGGTTGTGAGACCAGTAACAAACATTAAATTGCATCAAGTGAAAACATCAATATATGTTGGTCAATGGTCCTGTTATTATGGGCCTAAAATTATGGGTTTTCGGTCTTGATTTTAAGGAACTCCGTGTTGTCATTTCTGGAAGTTTGTTCCAGATTTGTGGAGCATAGAAGCTGAATGCTGCTTCTCCATGTTTGGTTCTGGGTATTCAGAGTAGACCAGAACCAGAAGCTCTGAGTGGTCTGGAGGGTTGATACAGCAACTACAGGTATTTGATGTATTTTGGTGCTAAGCCATTCAGTGATTTGTATACTAACAGAAATATTTTAAGTCTATTCTTTGAGCTACAGTGAGCCAGTGTAAGGACTTTAGAACTGTGATGTGCTTTATCTTCATGGTTTTAGTGAGAACAGCAGCATTCTGGATCAGCTGCAGTTTTCTGATTTACTTTTTTTGGCAGACCTGTAAAGACAATGTTGCAGTAATAAATGAGACTAAAGATAAACGCATGGATGAGTTTCTCTAGATCTCATTGGGACATCAGTCCTTGAATCCTGAAAATGTTCTTCAGGTGATAGAAAGCTGTAACTCTCTTTGTGTTCTTGTTATAATGTCAGCTAGTGGGAGCATATAGATATTGAATAGAATGGGTACCAGGATTGCACCTTGGGGTACCACACATGTGACTTTTGTCCGCTCTAATGAGAAGTTACATATTGACACAAAGAAGTCCTGGATCTTACCCAACTCTCGAGTCGGTTTAATAATACATCATGGACAACAGTGTCAAATGCTGTGCTGAGGTCTAGCAGAATCTGCTCTGTGGTTTTTCCACAGTCTGTATTTATGTGGATGTCATTGAACACTTTCATGAGGGCGGTCTAAGTACTGTGGTGAGCACAGAAACCGGACTGAAAAACATCAAAGTGGCTGGTCATTGTAAGGAAGCTATTTAACCTCTTAAGCCCAGAGGGTTTTAGGACCAATTTCCGCCTGAAATTACATATTTCAAATAAATCAAGTACAGCTTCAAAGTTATAAAGTGTAAAGGTAAAAGTTAGTATTTGTGTGACATAAAGTCATCAGAGATTTTCAGGTGGAACCACTCCTGCAAATGTCACCATGTCTGATTTATGGCTGATTAAACAAAGACAAAAAAAGAAAAAAGTTTGAGCCTCTTCTAAATTTTTTCCAAAACATCTTGAAATCCCTTTGAAATTATAGGAGAAGCCTCAGATTGTATAGATCCACGTCTCTTGACTATAACTGTAACAAACCTGGACTGAATCAGTTGAAGAATATTTGTTCCACAAAGGTTTTAGAGGGCAGTGTGCCAGGGGGACCTTTGATTTTGATACAGTTGTGCCAAAATGGGCCAATTCTGGGCCAAATGTGTTTAATACCTCATACAAAATGAATCTGGTTAGATAAAAGTGCTGATTTCCATTGTAGGACTCCTGCATTTGACAAAGTATTTGTTAATAAGATCTACCCCTGTTTCATCAAAATGTACCATTATGCACAGCATAATATCAATAAAATGAAGAGAAAATTAGGTGAATTGTGTCATGTTTGGGGTTAGGTTGTGGTTGGACCAAAAACGCTGAGAGACCAAGGCAGGGAGCTGTTATGGGTGAGTTTAATGAAAAATCGAAAAAACCAAAACCAAAACCTACAAAAAAACTGGAAAACTCAGGAGCACAAAACAAATGTTGACCTGGGATGCAGAGGTGGAAGCAATAAGGCAAGGTGACATGAAGCAATGTAAGTAGCAAAGGCAGTCGAGTGAAAGCAGTAGTGTTGAAAGCCGTTGAAACGGGTAGAAACAGGAGTAACCAAACAAAATCGTTCAGGTGGCAACCAGGAGGTTGACTGCCAAGGAGGAGCTCTGGAACCCACTGTGGACCATGAAGAAGCCCAGGTGAAGACTGAAGACCAGGAAGGAGCTCAGGTGAAGGACTGAAGACCAGGAAGAAGCTTCCACCGAAACCCAGATAGGGGGCCCTGAACTACCTCGGGACGATAAGGCGGGTGGCTCAGACGCAGGCCCTGGCATGGCAGGATGTCTTGTGGGTGACAGGAGGGCAGGCCCTAGCGTGGCAGGATCTCTGGCGGGTGTCCCGGAGGACGTGATCGAAGACCCTCAAGGCAAAGCAGGACCCTTAACGGCCGGCAACAAAGCAGGTCCCTAGCGGCCGGCGACGAAAGAGGACCCTTGGTGGCCAGCGACGAAACAGGACCCCTGGTGTCTGGTGACGAAGCAGGACCTTTGGCGGCCGGCGACGAAGCAGGACCCTCGGCGTCCGGTGCCTCACTTGGATCCCCTCTAAGCAGAGCTCCAAAGCATGGACTGGAGGTGGATCCAACCGAACCCCCTCCTCGGAGGACTCTGGAGTGAAGACTGGAGGCGAGTCAACCCGGCCCCACTCCTCGAAGGACTTTGGAGCAAAGACTGGAGGCTGGTCACCCCGGGCCCAGATCTTTGGGACCAGAAACTGTGCCGTCTTCCTCAGAATGGACAGACACAGGTCTGCTCTCTCGGGGGGTGGAAAATGGAATAGAGACAGGTGAAAGGGGGAAAAAGTCATCCCTGTCCCCATAAAAAAAATCCCACCAATCAGACTCAGTAATCTGAAGACCTTTGGCTGGAGAGGAGCTTAAATACAGGAAGGAAAGGAGCTGAAACAAAGGTGGGGGTATATTAGTTGATTGAGCACAGGTGTGGAGAAGGAGCTGGGAGAGAAACTGAGGAGAGAGAGCTAGTGGCAACAGGGGGCGAAAAACAACAACAAAGGAAAGCAGGCATAAACAAATACAAATACATACAAAAACCCAGAACTGTGTAAACTATGACAGATTTGTGTCCTTTTGTTGCAAACAAGAATTTTATTGATAAAATACTTATCAATAAAAAAACTAAGAAACAACATGAGCAAAACTAGATTATAAATAAAACAAAAACTCTTCAATACATAGCTATCGATAAAATGTGTAAATAAATGTGCAATAAAAATCTATCAGGAAAAAAACGTGTAAACAAATGTGTAGGAGAAAATGTGAAAATACTTTCACAGAAAAAAAAATAGGTATCTGTGGCTCAGTGTCTGGTTCACCTGGAGAGTGTCACATGGCATTGCTGTCATCAATAGGTAGCTTGAATCGCCCACCGGGGGAAAGGCCTGGTTCAACTGCTATTTTTTTCTGGGTGCAGAGGTAACCATGCGCGTCACAGGGCTTGGAGCAGTCTGTAGCCAATGGGCAGGTGGCCGATACTCATCTTCTACTCCACTGTTGTCACTGGGAAACAAAGAAATATTTTAAATATTATATTTGACCGTTTTGATCTAAATGTGCATTTAACACTGATTTATAATAATCATAGGAATACAATGCTAATAATGTAGTGACATTTATTTTTTAACCACAACGGTATGCAAAATAGACTTAATAGACAACTTGAAGAAGAAGAAGCACGTCTCTGTCGGCGTCAGGCTGACTCACTGGTGAGACCGCGGAGGCGTCGGGCCCCTAGCCGCGCATACCGGTACCAGTATGGGCGAGCTTAAGGGGTTAATTGTTGAAACACTAGTTTTTTAATAACTTTACTGATAAATGGCAGGTTGAAGACTGGCCTGTAATTCTGCATATATGATTTGTCCAGATTTCTCTCAATAAATCCATGAGCATACATAAGCATGAGATACTTTTTCATAGCACTGTATGCCTTTTATTTCAATTCAATTCAATTAAATTTTATTCATATAGCGCCAATTCATGAAAAATATCATCTCGACCAGTTGATTGCTTCAAAGTCCCGACAAGCAGCATTCACTCCTGGAGAAGTGTAGAGCTACAGGGAGAGTTTTCTGCATTGTCCATGGTTTTGCAGCAATCCCTCATACTGAGCCAGCATGAAGCGACAGTGGAAAGAAAAACCACCCAAAAAAATGTCAGAGGACAAAAAGGTAAAAGATGAAATAACAACAAGCAATGCAAATTGGAGAACAGAGGGAGAACTCAGCAGAGTGAAAAAAATAGACCCTGATGTCCTCCAGCTGCCTAAGCCTTTAGCAACATAAATATAGAGATACCTCAGTGTAACCTAAGCCACTTTAACTATAAGCTTTGTCAAAAACGAAAGTTTTAAGCAGTCTTAAACGTAGACAGGGGTTCCGCCTCACAGACCAAAACTGGGAGTTGGCAAAATAACACAGAACAATACTGGTATAAAACAGTATTTGTGTTGGGATAGTGTAAATTATATAAACACTTCATATAAGACTTTTTTGGTCATCCACCTTAGAGTAAAAGTAATTGTGCAGCTGGAGAGGAAGGAAGGGTGAAGCTAATCACAGCCTGATAAATTGTTACCTTCAGCTCTCCAAAAATAGCAAAATACCATAAAACAACAGCGTTGTTAGTTGTATTGGAAAGGTATAAATTATATTACCACTTCATAAAATGCTTTTTAGATCATCCAGCCAAGAGTAAAGTGAGGCTTCTATTGGGCTGCAAAAGCGGGGGGAGGGTGGAGGGGGAAGCAAAACTTTATGATCACCACATGATAAATTCTTACCTACAGCTCTCAAAAATAGCAAAATACCATAAAGCAACACATTGTAAAACATCAGTTGTACTGGAAAGGTATGAATGATACTACCACTTCATAAAACACTTTTTAGATCATCCAGCTGATAGTAAAAGTAACACTAGCTTTGTGCTGAAGTAGCGGGGGAGGGAAGGGTGAAACTAAACTCTCTGATCACGGGATGATATATTATTACCTACAGCTCTCCAAAAATAGCAAATTACATAAATCAGCCATGTTATTCTTGACTAAAACTAATTGCAGTTGACATGTAAGGTAAAGATGCTGGAAATAAAAAGTAACCATAAGACTTACTTATGAACCGGGTCCAGAATCAGCTGCTGCTCATCTTTGTCCTCTTAAAATCTGTGAAAGAGTCAGAAGATTCCTCTATCTCAGCATGACTCTCCCTCGTAATTTCTTCCAAAGCCTCCTGAATGAAACATTTCCGCTTCTGTGCCATCACGACTGCAGATACTCTCCGAAAAATCCACACCACTCAAGAGATAAGCAAAAACAAAGCGCTGGCTGCGGCTGCATCTGCGTCTGCATCTGCGTCTGCATCTGCGTCTGCATCTGCGTCTGTTTCTGTTTTAATGCAGCACATGTGCAAAGCAGCTGTGGCTGTGAATTGTACAGTCTCCGGTACGCACGGCAGTTACGTCACCGAGACACTTTGGACAAAGACGTGCTATACCTTGTTGGAAAGGCCAGAGTCCCTAGTTTACAATGATACCAACCATGGGAGGATGGGGTGGAGCATGTCCGGGCAGTGAATCAATTTTTGATAGACATTTAAATGGCATCTCCTGTGTTTAAAGTGCTGTAAAACCAAAAAGTATGTATGGAAAAAATGTGTGACTTGTTTTAGAAACTTTAATTGTCATAGTTTGTGTCATGTCAAAAAGAAGAAAAGTAGGAGAAAAGAGGAGTGAACTTGTGTTGGGGGTGGAGCTTCCTGTGGTTAGAACACCTGTGCACACCTGTGTGGCAGTTTGAAGACAAAGGAAGGGACAGGCTCTCAACCAAGCAGGTTTTAGTTCATGGTCAAATCACCAGAGACACAACTGGTAAGAAGGAAATTAAGTTGCAGTTATGAATATGTTGTTTATTAAAATATAGGAGTTGACCTAGAGATTTTGAAGATATTGTATTATGGCTTGTGGCCTGGTAATGTCCAGGTTATATTGTGCTTATGGTTGAGCCACAGTGAAAATGTTTGTTTGAAACTAATTCAATTTCTGTTTTTTAGGTTTTCAACCTAATCCTAAATCCTAACTGTAAATCCCCAGTGTCAACAAATACAACACAAAGGAAAAGGATTTGAGTTGTGCCTAGCGTCCTTCTTGGTGATGACCAGCCATTTTCAAGTTTAGGCAGGAGCTGAAACATCAGACCAGACATAACTTGATAGTTTGAGTTCGGTCTTAGTCTTAGTTTTGGGTTCTGTCTTGGTTTTAGATTCTGTCATAGGTTTCGGTTCTGTTTTAGTTTGGCTTTGTCTTGATTTGTTCTGAAACTGTTTTAGTTAACCTGTTTTCACCAGCCAGTTATTCAGTCAGCTCAGTTCACATCACAGTCCCCATCCTATCTGTTTGCCTGTCACTCCCCTTTACCAGTCATCATCCTATCAGTTTCGGTTTACTTTCAGTCACCACCCTTCCTCTGATTAGTTCCACCTATTCCTAGTAATTAGTTTCCTACTCTGTTCACCTGTTCACTGCTCTACTTATACCTGCCTCCCTCCTCCTTTCTCTTCCGGATCAATACAAGCCAATCGGTGAGTCCTTTCCAGCATTCTGTTTCTGATCTGACCTGTAGATAGTGAACCGATTAGCCTTTTGATATCCGAGCCAGCCTGTTCCTGTTTCCTGATTTTCCTGCCTGATTCTGACTGCCTTCCTGTGTTGCCTGACCTGAATCTGTACCTGAACATTCTGAGCTTGTCTGATCCCTGTCTGTATCAGTGTATCAGTGTATATAAATAAATTTTACTTACTTACTTACTTACTTATCGAACCGGACCTTATTATCTGACCACTGAGCCTGTATGCCCCGTTCAGCCCGTCCTGTTTCAGTCTGTTTATTTTTTGATATTGTTTGACCACCACCTGTTCCTTATTAAACCTGCTTTAATTTAATTTATTACTTGTCTGGTTGAATACTGGGTCCTTCTGTCCCGCTTCGTGACATTAATGCCTCTTTTTTCAGAAGAACATTTTTTAGAAATTAAAAAGTGACAGTTTTTGACCTAACTTTAAAGCTATACAAAAAAGGGGCGTAGCCCTGCCCCTAGCGGCGCATACCTGTACCGGTATGGGCGGGCTTAAGGGGTTAACTGTTGAAACACAGACTTTTCAATAACTTTACTGATAAATGGCAGGTTGAAGCATATGTGATTTGTCCAGATTGCTCTCAATAAATCCATGTGCATACATAAGCATTAACTACATTTTCATAGCACTGTATGCCTTTTATTTCATGCTCATTATGTATTTATAAAGTGCCAAGCATAACTATTTTAACATTTTAGATGCCTATTTCCCTATGAAAAATGTATTTCAACACATTTTAACTCACCATACTTATATAGTTGCAGATGCACCAGGTGTAATTCCAAGAAACATAAATTATATTCAAATTCAAAAATACTATAAATCCCAAAGGGAAATTAAATGCTATTGTAGCTCATGTTATGGGTTTTCTTCACTTAGTTGTTGTTGAAATTGATGACAAGCAGGCAAGAAGGATCTCTTGTAGCGGTTTGTCTTACAGAAGCCTATGACTGAAGACCCTTTGTTGTTGTATGACAATTTGATGAAGATGATCCAGCAGAACTAAAAAACAGACTGTATGAACAGCCATCTGCTTTGATAGAGTGGGGCTTAATCGGATTGAAAACAGACACAGAGAAATCAGAAGCACCTCAAGAAAATGGGAACATAAGCTTCACAACCAAGAGAACCTTTTAGGTTTTTCTAATCAAATCTCTTTACAGTTTAAGCAGGTGTAAACTCAAACAACAGACTTCCCTTGGTTCAAAGGAAAACATTTCATCAAATTGCAGCACCCCTTTGTGCAACCACATGTATAAAAAATAACAATTATTTTTCCCCCCCTCATGAGCCATTTATTGTTTGAGCTCTTTATTAAAAAAGACTCATGCTGATGATGTACTGTAATCCTTTAAATAAGACAGTCATGGGCAAACATTTCAGGAAGTAAACAAATGCGTTAGATGTAAATTCATTTACAAGTACATATCAGAAATTACAATATCATAAAAAGTGAAATATTTTTAATCACTCTTTTCAGAAAGTGAAACTTTCAATTTAAGCTGGACTCACAGTGCTTCATACTCCATGTAACAAAAAAGTGCAGCAAAGAAGCTATTTCTCTTCAAGAAAAACATTTTGTGGAAGGTTGACAGGAATGAAGAGACTGACCCAAAGTTGATTTCTCTAATTAACAGTGGCGGTTCTAGACCAAATTTACCAGGAGTGCCAGGTTGGGGCCAATGTTATTTTTTTTCATGGGGGCACTGAAAAAAAGAAAGATTTAAACCAGGAAAAACTGGGCAAAATGGAATTGTTTGATATATTAAGTGTATCTCTGGAGCTGCAGGTTACAGACCCCTGAAAACTGTGATCCTGTCTCAATAAGACTGAAGCTAAAAGTGAAACACAATAATTTAAAAAATATTATTAATATAAAAATGTAAAGGTAAAAGATGAAATGATTCCAAGGGACCTACCAGATACAATTTATGTTCCAGGACTGAAAATCATAAGAAACTGATTCAGTATTATGTCTTCAGTAAAGGGACCATAATAGGGGCCCTGACCATTTCTCCAGGTGTGCTGGCCCTTGTCTAGAATGGTCCATGCTCATGAACCCTCTTGTGTAATGCAAGCAGTGAACATCCGAACATTGGAAATATGGGCAGGATGCTCCCCACATCGTAACCCTATTTAGATCCTTTGGTTGAAAAGAAAATGTGACTCCAAACACTAATAGAACAAGAATTACAAGTAGTTGATATCCATTGTCCAGATGTAGACAGTGGGATGATACAGCAAAGTGAAGACGGGACTACTGCTGTGTATCAATAGTACACTAAGCCTAACTCAATGCTTTATTTATGCATATTACAAGCACAAGTGCTACTCCCAGTGTTTTTAGTGTAGGCATGATTGGAAACAGAAATAAAGGCTGGCAAAACAAAGCTGAACAACAGGTCAGTAAAGATAGCCCTTATAATTACAGCGTAAGATTCTGTAGGATGTTCTTTCAAGAGCGTAAAGTAAGTAAACTTTATTTACCTTTCACAGGATAAAAAACACAAAGTCCTTCACAATAAAAAGACTATATAAATGACACAAAAAAACCTATAAAATGACACAAAAACATTAAACCGCATAAATGCAGACTTCTGGTTGGGCGGCAGAGGGAGATGGCTGATTAAACCTGGGCTCCTCAAGGTAGAGCCACTTTCCCCCCCTAAATCTAACAACCACTCAAATTGGACAGTATGATCTGGGGAACCAAAAAAAGGGTAAGAAGATGCATGAACCAAAACAACATGCAAATTCAATGCAAGACAAAGAATATGCTAGCTTGGAGAAGGAACATGGATCTGGACATGCGGAAGCCCAGGTTAGGACCTTACATGATGAAATGAGGTTAATTAGACAACAAGTCAATAACTTAAAGACTGAGCTGAAGTCCAACCTAGACTCACTCAAGGACAATTTTAGTGAAACCATCAAAGAACAAAGGAATGCTCTCAAACAGGACATTAACCAGCAGCTAGGGGAGGCTAAGCTAACCACACAAGACCAGGGAAAGAAGTTGGAGGAAGCCAAGAAATGAGTTGAGGAACTTGAAACATGGTCTGCAGCGGCAAACAAGGCACTTCGTCAGTCCTTGTTAGATCAGAAAAATATCTCGATCACGATCTCGAGTCAAGAGCGAGAAGGAAAAACATGCACATCTATGGAATTGCAGAGGGAGGGGGGAGTGAATCCATAACTCTGTTTGTTGAAATTGATTTGAAAGAAGAGCTGATTGAGAAGGGAACTGACACATACAATGAGCACACCACTCTCTCAGACCTAGACCCCCTGCGGGTGCTCCTCCTCACTCAATGGTAGCAAACTGTCTCCAATTTAAAATCAAAAAGAAAGTTTGAAAGATCTACATCCCCCACTTCCTAAAAACAGCAATTATCAAACCACTGTTGAAAAAGAACAATTTGGACAAACTAGTTCTGCAGAACTACAGAACCCTTCTAAAACCTCCTCTTTATCAGTCGTCTAAGCCCATACTTTCTAGTCCATTGTGCCCCCTCTACCTGCCCTGGACATTGATGGATATAAGATAAGAAGATTTTTTTGTCCATTGGTTTAAAACAGTGCAAATTTGCCTTTGACATCTTGACACTGAACCAGCAATAAATAATCACAATACAAAGAATAGATATAATATCATACAGCAGCAGCAGAGTTCACTTACTTAGATACTCTGGTTCATAGTATTCACTGCAGATGGCGCAAACAATTTCATATACCCTGCTTTTTTCGCTAAGGGAACTCTGAGTCTCCTGCCTGATGGCATCAGAACAAATACAGGGTTGAGAAGGTGGGTGGTGTCATTGTAAAGCTTTTTAGTTATGGAAAGGTTGTATATTTCCTTAAGCTGCATTTACCTGATACTCATTAGCTTACTGGCCAGGTTAACTACCTGAGTCAACATGTTCTTGTATCTAACTGGCAGGTTCCCATACCAAGAAATAATATTGAAAGTGAGAACACTCTCAGTTAGTGACCGGTAGACCATGGCCAGAGTTTGTTTACTGGCATTAAAGCTCTTCAATTGCCTGAGGAGATGGAGTCGCTGTCTTGCTTTTTTTATACCCCGTGGAACGCTGGTGTTCAAGACATTTGGAAAGGATTTTATTAACACACACGTTGGGGTCTCTTTCTCAAAAACTCCCTAATCCACAAAATGAGGTTGCTGCTGACTTTCAGGTCAGGTCTTCTCAGAAGAAGATGGGGCTGGGTGGTATTGAAGGCGGAAGAGAAGTCCATAAAAAGTACGCAAACATAAGTTTTAGCTGGTTTATGTAAGTGACAGCCTATTTTATCCAAAAGAGTAAGAGTGGCATCTTTCACACCTCGACTGGCTCTATATGTAAATTGCATGGGGTCCATGAGGTTGGCTGTTTACGTTGCAAGTTTCCTGCTCACTAGACGCTCCATGCATTTGCCTACTGTGAGGGCAATTGATCTAAAATCATTTAGTGACTTTGCATGAGCTGTTTTAGTCACTGGGATAATGTTTGCCATTTTTGGTTGATTGCTATGCCAGCTTTTAAATTGTTAAAGCATGTGCTGAGGAATACTGTGCGATGAAGATATGGCATAGTTTGTTAATTTTTAGACTGAGATTTTCTCCTCCCACTCCTCACTGTGTTGTTTGCCTTTGTGATTTTTTTTCTTTATTAAAAACTTAAAAATATAGTAGAATTGGCATAAATGCGGCATCTTAGCATAAAACAGTTAAAAACCAGTTAAAAGCTAATGGGAACACATTTTCAAATGCTTCTTAAAAGAATTAATCGAGTAAAGACAGCACAAAGATGAAGGCAATGCATTCCACAGCCTGGGGGCCACAGTTCTAAAAGACTGATCTCCACTGGTTCAGAAATTAGTTTGTGGAACTATTAACAGCCTTTGGCTGGAGAATCTCAAACTACAAGAACGGGAATACGATTGTAAAAGGTTAGTAATTTAAGCTCAAGCTTGATCAATGAAGTCTCTAAAAGTAAAGACTGTCAGGACTCAGCTGGCAGCACTGAGCAGATCTCTACCGGTCCTGCCTTTTCTGCTCTCTCCCTTCTCTGCATGTGACTACAGTTTGGCGGGGGGTGCGGCGCACACCTGCGGCTCGTTCGGCGGCGTGGCTTGTGAGCATTTAAGCGGCGGACTGACAGCTGGAGGAGACCAGAGTGTTAACCGTGTTTGGTACGCCTTAGTGGCCACTGTCTGATGACAGCTCTTTTCCTTCCGACGCTAAACTGTGTTTCTTTGCCTCATGTTGCCTATCACTCAGGCTCCCGTTCCCGAGTGATCCCTCGGGCCGCTGAAGTCTCTCGACTGACGTCTCTCAAGCTCTGGGTTCGGTTCCCCTACTGAAGCCCGCCCCTGACCTGGCGAAGCCTCCTGTTAAACCTCCCCAGAGAACTTCTCGGATCCCTCTCCGAGACTTCCTTGGTTCTGCGTCATGGCTTACCTGCACATTCTCCCCTGTACAACCTGTGTATAATAAACGCCTTAAACCGTTCTTTGCCTCCCGAGTGTGATCTGCACATGGGCCAAATATGTCAAAACCACGACAAAGCCTAAATTTAAAAGATAATTCTAAAATGTACCGATAGTAAGTGTAAAAAAATTAGAACTGGGGAAATGTGCTATCTCTTCCTTGTGTTGGTTAAAAGCTTTGTGTCAGCATTGTGCAGTAACTGCAGATAGCCAAGATCTTTCATTAACAGTCTGTTACAATAGACTACATGACATGAAATAAAGGCATGAATAATCATCTCAAATTCAGCTTTTGACACTAAAGTTTGAAGCCTACAAATATTTTAAGGTGAAAGAAGCAGTTTTTGATTAATCCACGAGAATGACATTCTAGTAATATGGTAGAATTAAAAAAAGGAATCCAAGATTTCTGAAGCTTGGTTTGACAGAGGAGGCACATACACCCAGAAACTGCTTAATTTCAATCATTTGGTTCTCAGGGGCAATGACTAGCTTTTCTGTCTTATCAGAGTTTACCTGCAAGTAGTTATCACAGAGCTACAGTTTAATACCATTAACACAGTTTATCATAGAGTACAGCTTAAAATATTCAGTTGGCTTAAACAATATAACTGAAGAACAATATAACTGAATTGCATCGGCATAGAAATGAAAAGACATATTTGTGAACTGCCTGATTATGTGGCCACAAGGAAGAATATATAAAACAAAGTGAATAGCATAGCAGGCTTTTTGAGTATGACATGAATTGGCTTGCCAAAACGCTGAAAGATCTTCTAGAGAGGTAGGATTTAAACCACTCTAGATCCTTGCCTGATAGACCAACTTCTTTGCAAAGCCTATTAATCTGAAATACTGTAATCAACATTATCAAAGGAAGATGAATGATCCAGGAGAATCATTACTGTGTATGAGCCAGAGTCAGCAGGCATCAAAATGTAACTACAAACTTTATGTAATGTAGTTTCTGTGGAATGGTGCTTACGAAATTCAGACCGGAAATTTTCAAACGGATTGTGTTTTATGTTCCATAAAAGAAATGAGCTGTTCTGCAGTTACTTTTTCAAGAACTTTGGACATAAAAGGGATTTTGGAGATAGGCCTGTAATTATTAAGCTGGGTAAGTTCCGAATAACACTTTTTCAATAAGCAAAGGGCTGATAGCAGGGGAAATCGTTTTTAATAACACTGCAAGGAGGATGTTATTTGGACAGGTAGAAATTTTTAATTTATCAAGTACAGCTGAGATTTTCTCTAAAGTCACTGGATCAGGCACATTCAGAGACTGGGAAAGTGGAGAGCCAGAAAAAAGTTTTGACATTTTGATGGACAAATGCTCCCTCTGTCATTATTAACTTTCTAAAGTTATCAGTATCAGCTTTAGATGACACCAGTATTGTAGGGGTCACAAGTGAAATGAAAGAGTTTATTGTTTCCAAAAGGACCTTTAGAATTCATGCATGGGGATGTTTCATCAACTTATACTGAGTAGGCATCTTTACTGTAAAGGTATTTATCTGTGTTTATCAGCGGTAAAGTGTGTTATTAGTGAAATAAATCGTTTCTTTCTGAATATTGCTCTCTCGTCGTCGTTGTTCACACATCTGCAGTGCTGAAAATGCATCGCCACCTGTCATTGTTATGATAAATACTGACCACAACAAAAGCAAATAATCTACATTTGGTGCAAGTACAGAGTTTGGTGCTGTGGTGCAGAAACAAACTTGCAGTGTAGCTCAGTGTTTTTACACGGGAGATGGTGACTAAAGAAAACGATTCAGTGGGGCCTACCGCTGTACAGCCGTTACAGATCATGTCTAGCCTACCTGATTTTGCTTTGATTAAAAAAGTCTTAGCATAATTATTTGACTTTTTATTTATGTATTTTCATTATTATGACCAAAACTGTGAAGAAACTAATATTATAAATAATCTTTTGTGTCAAAACCTACACACGTCCATATTAAAAATTTATTGGTGAGTTTACTTTTCTTTATCTGGCGGCTGATGCATTTTCCATGAGCTTACTCTGATTGTGCAGTGAAGAACTAAAAATAAGAACATGGACTTTTAAGATATTAAATCTGTCAGGTTTGTTTATCGTTGAACTCAGAACACACACACAGGACAAAAGTTTGAGAGGTTTATTGAAAGGTGAATGATTGATGGATGAAGTAACCAGAGGTGCAGGAATGCAGGGGCTCAGGGGTGCAGGTGAAGGCAGGAGCTGACGGCCTGAAGAGAGAGTTCAGCGAGCCCCTTAACTGGTAGCAGGAATCCACAGTTCAGTCCCAAGTCAGCCAGAGCACAATAGCAGGCCCTTCAGGATCACAGAAAAACAAAACCAGAACCAGGCAACAAGATTTCCAAAAACATCTAACAAACCTTACAGAGGCAGGGGCGACTAGGTTCCAAGAACTAAGGCAGACTAGCATGGAGAGGGTGTAGGTTGATGACGGACCAGCGCTAGAGTGAGACAGAGGGAGCCTTAAATAGGGAGAGTAGCAGTTGAAATGCATCTGACTGAATAATTGACCACAGGTGTGACAGACTGCAAAGGGAGTGGAGTGGCGGCTGAGTGGAAGGGAAGGAGGAAACTAAAAACTAACAATGAATAAAGTCAAAACATAACTAAAAACCCAAACAATAATAGTAAACCAAAGCTGAATCACAAACCAAACCATGACAAAATCTGGTTGAAACATTTGCCAAAAGAGTAGAAATTAAGCGTATGTTGTCGCTTCACCTACTCCTCAGTATGTCACAGACAGAGCGCCACCTCCAAATTCAAGTAAGACTTGTTAATTTCCTTGTTTCTTGAGGGAAGAAACAAGGAAATGAACATAAGCATTTATTCATTTCAATAACTGATTTTCTATTAATCATTGGGTGGTTAACAAGCACCAAGCCACTGACATCTACCCAGCATGCAGGGTTCAAGTGGCTGGTAGATGCAGAGCAACAGACAGGGCTAAGCCAATTTAGATTATATTCTTATAACAACTGAAATGTTGTCAAGTTTGCAACACAGTCAGAAAATACAGGGGTTGGAGAATGAAACTGAAACACCTCTCATTTTAGTGTGGAAAGTTTCATGGCTAAATTGGACCAGCCTGGTGGCCAATCTTCATTAATTGCACATTGAACCAATAAGAGCAGAGTGTGAAGGTCCAATTAGCAGGGTAAGAGCACAGTTTTGCTCAAAATATTGCAATGCACACAAGATTATGGGTGACATACCAGAGTTCAAAAGAGGACAAATTGTTGGTGCATGTTTTGCTGGTGCATCTTTACCCAAGACAGCAAGTCTCTGTGATGTATCAAGAGCCACGGTATCCAGGGTAATGTCAGCATACCACCAAGAAGGACGAACCACATCCAACAGGATTAACTGTGGACGCAAGAGGAAGCTCTCTGAAAGGGATGTTCGGGTACTAACCCGGATTGTATCCAAAAAACATAAAACCACGGCTCCCCAAATCACGGCAGAATTAAATGTGCACCTCAACTCTCCTGTTTCCACCAAAACTGTCCGTCGGGAGCTCCACAGGGTCAATATCCACGGCCGGACTGCTACAGCCAAACCTTTGGTCACTCGTGCCAATGCCAAACGTCGGTTTCAATGTTGCAAGGAGCGCAAATCTTGGGCTGTGGACAATTTGAAACATGTATTGTTCTCTGATGAGTCCCCACATCCGGTAGAGTTACAGTGTGGAGAAGCCCCAAAGAAGCGTAGCACCCAGACTGTTGCATACCCAGAGTGAAGCATGGGGGTGGATCAGTGATGGTTTGGGCTGCCATATACAAGTCCTGACCACTGTGCAGGACTTGTATATGTCATTCCCAAGACGAATTGACGCTGTATTGGCCGCAAAAGGAGGCCCTACACCACACTAATAAATTATTGTGGTCTAAAACCAGGTGTTTCAATTTCATTGTCCAACCCCTGTACATGTGCAAGCGTAACATTTATGTAATTTGCAAGTATTTGGCCTTTTAATTGATGTGGGAATTGATTTGTGAAGTTGTGAAATATTACCAAGCCTAAATCTCCTCAGAATCTCCCATAATAAACCTTTTTTCTGTCTCTGGCAAGGCAGTAGCTGCGGTGATCTTTGTTCAGCTCCAGACTGTCAGACAGGAGGTTTTGGATGTGAACAGCTGATTTAGCTGCTGTGTGACCAGAATCAGCTCTTTAGTCGGAGGCTGTTGCGTTTAACATGAGTACCTTCATTGATACATGAACCGGTAGAATAATGATAAACAGGATGCTTTCGTTGCAGATGTAAACTGGATTTTGCAGCTGTAACATTTTCTTATTAAATTCAGAAAAATAAAAATAAAATCAAAGGTTTTTCTTCTGCTCTGTTGTAATGTTATTGAACAGTTTTGGCTGAACTTCTGTTTACAAAACAGACATTTTTCTTTTATTTTTTGATAACAAATTATGTATTTAATAAAAGCAAATGTCAGGGTGCACATGTGGCGCAGCAGGTAGCGCGACCCATATACGGAGGCCTTAGTCCTCGACGTGGTCGACCCGGGTTCGAATCTGACCCGTGGTCCTTTGCCGAATGTCTCTCCCCCTCTTCTACCCCCCCTTCCTGTCCGCCTACTTTCGAAAAAAGCGAGCCACTAGAGCTGCAAAAAAAAAAAAAAGCAAATTAGCAGAAATTGTCCATTAAAACCGTTTTGTGTGTCCTGGGTGTCTGGAGAGATAATGTGACGGCTGTTTCTGACCGAGATTGCGTTCAGAAAATGAAACTATAACCTTGCCAGGCTGCTTCCACAGGTCCTGATTATATTTTCTTTTATTATTTTAAAGAAGTTCAGAGGAACAAAGAAGCTTATTGTTATTGTTTTCATCTGCCTGCATTTTCTCCACATAGCGACCTGCCATCGGTGCACACAGCGCAGTGCTGTGGCACATTGCAACTGCCTCTGGGACGATTAATGGCAGACTAATAATGACAGCAGCTATTTGCAGTTTTTGTGAATAACACTGCAGGTGTGGTTTAGACATAATCCGGCACTGCATCATTGAATGGACTCCTGCCTATTCCGGCGCCAGTGACTGTGGCAAGTCCACCACCACCACCACAGTTCATACGTGGAGCCTCAGTGAATCAACAGCCAATGGGACAGAACTCATTTAGGCTGATAAATTCTGCCAGATTTCTGTAAGAAACACAAAATCTATGCAATTACTGGAGAAGAGCTTCTCCAGAGCAAATTGTTTGTGACGAAATTAAGATTGAGCAGAGCAATCCGAATCAAATGTGACAGCCTAACAACTTCAACAGCTGATCGTGGAACTAACAGCAAACTCCTGGAGCAGTGCCACGTGTCACTCATGGTTGTAGAACAGTGGTCCAGCATGATATCCAGGCACTGGGATGCTGAAAACAAATTTAAATTATTCTTGCACCGAAAGGGAACTGGCACCAGGAGCCAGGTGTGAAATCCACTGTAAAAGTAGCTGAGTCCCTTCCATAAAGTACCTTTACTTTTAGACATAACACCAGCTCTGCAGCCCCTCTTTTTCAGCCTCATTTTCTTGTTCTTCACTCCTGGGTACTTACTCAGAGCCATGAATAGGAATAGGTATTCAGGAGATGTGGGTGAACAAACACAAATGGAGGAGAGAAGAACTGGCTGTAGCTGTCCCAGCTGTCAAAAGTTTTTTCTATTGATACTGTGATTTTAGCAAAGTGCAAGGATCATAAGAGAGAGTAGCAAAGACAGCATCATGGCATAATAATGCTGATATGACTGCAAAAAAAAAATAAAAATGAAAAACCCGACATAGCCAAGCCTAACATTAGCGCCATCTTCCTAAAAATTGTTATTATACCAGTAAAAACCGTCAATGTAAAGGAACTCCTCCCAAATTTTGGAGCTTACTTGATGTTCATTGTGGGTTTCAAGGCTTGATTTTTGTGTCAACCTTTTTAGAACCTTCTCTGATGGGGCTGACTAGACCTTAAGTAAAGTCTTACTACTAATTCTGCTTTGAATTACTAATCAGGGTATCCAGATTCTTTGTCAACCTCCATATGAAATATGTGGCTCTGAGGAGGGGGGAAAGAGAGTTTAAAACAGGTAACTATTACTGGGCTAAATGTGATAAAGTTGACAGCCTTCCTTCGTCTGTATCAGCTTTAGAGAGATCCAAACTAACTAGCAGGGATTGACGAAAACAGACAGATCCAGAGTGAGCAAAGTAGTGTGCAGTTACAGTGTTATATCATATGACATACAAATGAGTTTTCTATGTCAGAAATGAAGAGAATCTGTTTCATCAATGCCCATGGTGGCTTATCAAAAGATGAAGTTTTGAGGGAAAAAGTAGCCTCAAGAAAGGAAATGAAGCAACTGTTCAGGAAGGAGGAGAAAAACCTCAAACAGCTTATTGAGCTCCAGAGGGTTTTTTTCTCTCTCTACTGCTTTAGATTCAAAAATGTTTATTTAATTTTTAAATAACTTTTCTTACCTCACTTGGGGTTTTAACCCTGTCCAATTATTTCACAATCACATGAGATGTCTGTCCCTGTAGATTGTGTTTATTGTGTAAGAGCAAAATTTCTGTCTGTGTATCAATTTAGTGTTGCTTCTTTACCTGCATTTTCTCATATAACCCACTAAAGGTCTGTTTTCTTAAATTGTAGGTACAATGTGGACATGAGGAGCTGCAACCTTTCCAAGCATGTAAGTGGTTTTAAAACTTTATTAATGGGACCTGCATGGCTCATAAAAATAGTCACTGTTGTTGTGCCATTATGTACGGTTTTAAGTCATTTAATGTTTATTAAATAACCCTTGGTCTGTTAGGTACTGTCCGGTGAATATTAACCCAAACAGCTGATATTATGATAATAGTTTAAAGGGTGATTCGAGCACAGGCATTCTTTTAACAGCAAAGTCTGCATACATATAGAATAAATGAGTGACAAAATCTCTTTAAGTTCAAGAATTTATTAATAGAAATTACCATCCAGAGAACACCATTATATAATGCTGTTGATCTGAATTAACCCTATATTTTAATCAACAAATACTCTCTACTAGTCTAGTGAAACTTAACTAAACTACTAAGCAAAAGTAAGATAAAAAGAAGCTAAGGAACTATGTACGCACAAAAGAACAAAGAAAATAATTGAAAACTATCATCAGAATGATTCGGTGAGTCTTGGTTCACTGCTGATCTAATTTAGAGAACCTAAGTTCATCTTAAAGAATATGTAAAGAGGTTAAATTAGCTGGACTACTTTAGAGCAACATTTGATATGTGTTTCAAGCCATTCACAATGCAAATCCTAAATTAAACAAAACATTATTTGAGAAAGTAACAATTTCAATAACAATTTGCTTAGTAAAATCAATACCTTTAGAAAACTTGATTTTTATTAATGTGATTATTTTTCTAGAAAATAATTAGACTCGAGTCGGTAACTTGGAAAGCTAGACAACCGGAAATGACATGTGTCGTAGCGCATCCTGGTCTTGTTTACATTAGTTTGATTAGTTCACATAAGTTATGTTGATATTAAGATGAGCCCGCTCCTGCTTATTTCTGAAGGCCCATCTTACCCCGGTTTAAGATTTGGCAGTAAAGGAGAAACAATTATCAGAGGCAAACATTCAAAATATGCATATTTAATTCATATGGAATTTCAAAGAGACAAAACTTACAACCTTATTGTACCCACGTCCTTCTCCCAGGCATTGTAGTTTTTGTCTAATCTAAGGTTCGTAAAGACATCCTTTTAGTCACACTAACTAACCCCTCCTGGTAAATTTAGAGGTGTGTAGGCCCAGACCGTTAGGCTCCAATCGAGATCTACTCTCAAAACAAAGAGGCTGTACTTCTTTCAGTAAAGCTTGATTTAATTCTAAAACTGTCCTATCAGGGGTCAAGCTAAATGAATCTCAAAAGCAATAAACTAGCTCTCAACACATCCTGTGAGCTGTGTGCTTTCTGTCTAAAAGGGAGACACAGTTTTAGTGGCCAGGAGTTCCTTATTACTTTCCATACAAATGCCTGATTAATATAACAACTAAGATATTTTCCTCAACAGTTACACAAAACACCATTGGATGGATATTAATCTTCCCTATTAATGATGTAATAACACTCGTAGCACTATTGAACAAAGGCAGAGCGGAACTAAAATAAACATTATGTTTAAAAAGAATTGTAGTTACGTTTACTCGGTGGTAAGCATAAGCAGCTAACGCTTAGTGGCTAACTAACGCTATGCTAGCGGACATTTGCCGCTAATTAAAAAAGACATTTAAGCACTTTTGGTCGTAATGAGTGGACTGGATAACACAAACATTAATATCCCATTGGTGTATAAAACCCTTATGGAAATGACGTTTGTTAGAACTGTAAATACAACTCAAACCACATATCAGCATGGTATGATTTCCATAAAGCTAGCAGGAGCTAGCCTGTTAGCTTGGTCTTTTACCTTGGTCAAAGCTTAAAACAAAAAATAAAATACATGGAAAATAAAACATTTTAAACTTTCCCTGCCAAACCTCAGCCTTTGTGTCTGTTTGGTTCACTTTGGGCGTCCCATTGGAAGCAGTTGAGGCAGGGTGACGCTTGTTGTCTGGTTGTGGTGGTCTTTGAATCCCAGCCTGGGATGAAAAGGGTCCTTACTGGATCTCTGGTGGTCTGTGTTTCGCCTGTGAAGGGGGGTTGCAGCATGGGGGTCTCTGCACTCCTGCAGGATAGTGGCTCGGCCCCCAGGTCAGCTTTCTTCATGCTGCCCAGGGAGATAAATCTGAGGATGCTTGGTACATAGCAGTGTGAGCAACCCCTACTATGATGGGCAGTCCCCGGGGGCCTGTAAAAGTCTCACATTTCAGTGGCTTTAAACTTACAGTCTGATTTTATTCTCTATGGCTGATTGCACAGCACTATGGTTAGAGTTCCAGAGGTTCTGGGTTCAACTCCCACTGTCTGCCACTCTGGATCCCTGAGCAAGACCCTTAACCCCCGATTGCTGCCCAGGTGTCGCACAGTGGCAACCCACTGCTCCGAAAGGTGATGGGTTAAATGCAGACAGCAAATTTCATTGGAATGTATGCTGCAATGACAATAAAGATGATTATTATTATTATGGATCAGTGGTAGAGCAGGCACACCAAATATAGAGGCTATAGAGGTGGTGTCTGATTCCCAACCCTCGGCCATTTACTGCATGTCCTCCTTCTTTCTCTGCCCACATTCCGCCAGCCGAGCCGGATGGAAGGACAGCTACTATTTGTAATGATTACTGCTGGTGAACCCTATATTTAGCTGGGCACAGAGTATAAAGGTTTATTGTGAATATAATGAATAATGACAGGTGAGGCAGGCAAATGGAACCAGACTAGGCAAATTAATTTTGGCTGAAGGTGCAGGCAGGCAGGGATGAGCAAGGCAAGGCAAGGCAAATTAATTTGTATAGCACATTTCAGTACAGAGACAATGCAAAGTGCTTCACATGATTAAAATATAGGAAAATAAAACAGAATAATAGCAAGTAGGAATAAAATGTCAAAACAAAATAGAACATGGGAAAATAGAAACTAAAAGCAAACATTAAAAACAGTTGGACTACAAAGTTTAACTAATGATGTTTCAGTAAAACTGTTTAACTACAAAAGTCGAAGGCAGTCCTAAACAAATGCGTTTTTAATCTTGATTTAAAGGAACTCAGACTTTCTGCACTTTTACAGTTTTCTGGAAGTTGGTTCCAGATAAGTGGAGCATAGGAACTAAATGCTGCTTCTCTGTGTTTGGTTCTGGTTCTACGTATGCGGAGTAGGCTGGAGCCAGACGACCTTAGTGGTCTGGAGGGTTGATACACTGATAACAAGTCTGTGATGTATTTAGGTGCTAAGCCATTTAGGGATTTATAGACTAACAGAAGGATTTTAAAGTCTATTCTCTGAGATACAGGAAAGAACTTTAGAACTGGGGTTATGTGCTCTACTTTCTTAGTCTTAATGAGGACTCGGGCATCAGCATTCTGGATCAACTGCAGCTGTCTGATCCACTTTTTAGTCAGACCTGTGAAAACACTATTGCAGTAATCAATTCGACTAAAAATAAACGCATGGATTACTTTTTTCTGATCCTGCTAAGACATCAGTTCTTTAATCCTGGAAATTTTCTTCAGGTGATAGAAAGCCGACCTTGTAATTGTCTTTAGATGCTTTTGGAGGTTCATGTCTGAGTCCATCACTACACCCAGATTTCGGACCTGATAATTGGTTCCTAGCTGATGCAGCTGAAGCTGTGTGCTAACTTTTGATCTCTCCTATATTGGTCCAAAAATTATTACTTCAGTTTTGTTTTTATTCAGTTGAAGAAAAGTTTGGCACAATGCATCGATTTCTTCTAAGAATGTACTCAGTGCTTCAATGGGTTCATAGTCACCTGGTGACATGGTGATGTAGAGCTGTGTGTCATCCGCATAGTTATGGTAGCTGATGTTGTTTTTTTTATGATCTGAGCTAGAGGAAGCATGTAGATATTGAATAGGAGAGGACCCAGGATGGACCCTTGAGGAACCCCACATGTGATTTTTATCATCTCTGATGTAAAGTTACCTACTGATACAAAAAAGTCCCTGTCCTTTAAGTAGGATTTAAACCAGTGGAGAGCTGTACCAGAAAGGCCGACCCAGTTTTCCAGGTGCTCTAACAGAATGGAGTGATTGACAGTATCAAATGCTGCACTGAGGTCCAATAGAACCAGCACTGTGGTTCTTCCACAGTCTGTATTTATATGGATGTCATTAAACACCTTAATAAGGGCGGTCTCTGTACTGTGGTGAGCACGGAAACCAGACTGGAAAACATCAAAGCGGCTGGTCGTTGTTAAGAAGGTGTTTAATTGTTGAAACTCAGCTTTTTCAATAATCTTACTGATAAAGGGGAGGTTTGCGATGGGCCTGTAGTTCTGGAGTAGTAGTTTGTCTAAATTGTTCTTTTTCAGCAGTGGTTTGATAATTGCTGTTTTTAGGGACTGGGGGAAAACACCTGACAGAAGGGACGTGTTTATTATCTGAGTCAAATCAGACGCTTTCTTAAAGAAAATAGTGGGTAGAACATCAAGGCAGCAAGAGGAGGAACTTAGCTGCTGAATGATCTCCTCTAAGCTTTTGTGGTTTATATGGCTGAATTGGATCATTTTGTGAAGATAAGTTCCAGTTGGATACAGCTTTGGTTCTGGTGTTGATATGAAAGTACAAACTGATCCTCTAATTTTTAGGATCTAATTTTTAGGATTAAAGAAGTTAGCAAATTCATTGCAGGCCCTGGTGGAGTGGAGTTCAGAAGCGATGGACCCCGGAAGATTTGTTAACCTGTCAACTGTGGCAAATAAGGCACGAGCATTATTAATGTTTGTGTTGATGATCTCAGAGAAGAAAGATTCCCTTGCATTTTTCAGTTGTAAGTTATATCTGTAAAATCTCTCTTTATACATGTCATATTGAATCTGCAGTCTTGTCTTTCTCCACTTGCGTTCAGCTTTTCGACCCTCCCTTTTTGCACTTCTAACTGTTGAAGCACTTCTCCAAGGAGATTTCTTCTTACCAGGAAAAACTTTCACTTTACCTGGAGCAACGTAGTGGATGATGTCTGAGACTTTAGAATGAAAGTTATCTACTAGCTAATCTATTGAGTTGCAGCCCAAGGTTCAAGTAGCAGAGTAAGCCTGAATAAAAGTTTCCGTGGCATTGTCCTTAAAGGTGTGTTTTCTTATGATGTCCCTTTGGCTAAATGAGTCACTGGAGATTATGCTTTCAAAGGTAACAGAAAAGTGATCAGATAGGGCAACATCAGTTACATTGACCTTAAAAATCTTTAGACCTTTAGTGATGATCTAGTCTAAAATATGTCCCTGTCAGTGTGTTGGCTGTTTTGCACTTCTGTCTTCAGGGTTGTCAACATGAAAGTTGAAGTCTCCTACAATAATTGAACAGTCAAAATCAACGCATATCACAGAAAGGAGGTCACTAGGATCATTCAAAAAGTTTGATGTGGACTTAGGAGGCCTGTACACATTCAGAAACATAGTTCGTACCGGGCTCTTTACCTGGAGAGCCAAATGTTCAAAAGAGTCAAATTTTCCCAAAAACACCTTTTTACACTTCAGTGAATCATTAAACAATGTTGCTACTCCTCCACCTTTTCTTTGCTGTCTGCTCTCACAAAGAAAATTGTAGTTTGGAGAAGTCGACTCCAACAGAATATGTGCTTCATTAAGTTCATGTAATCATGTTTCTGTTAAAAACTTAACATCAAGATTATTGTCAATAATGAAGTTATTAATTAAAAGGGATTTTCCACAAAGAGAACTAATGTTTAATGAACCCAGTTTATATGACTTAGTGGTTGATGTTGTCTCTGTGGCAGGTTGCATCAGACAGTTTATGACTTAAGTATTGTTTATTCCTGTTTGTTACCCTTTTTTTCTTATTTCTGCCTCATATCATCACAGATATTCCATATTCTCTGACAGAAGGCCCAGGCTGATGCTGGAAACTGACATGTCTGATAAGGTTGCTGCTAGGGCCCGGTGTGTATCACAGAGAAGTGATCTGAAGGTCCTGAGCTTAGGCATGTTCCATGATACGTAGTGAAGGAGGATCTGGGGCTCTGCGGCCTTTGGAAGATGCTGGTTTAGTCACAGCGCTGGGTTTGTTAGAATGGCTATGTGGAGAGGATGTCAACTGTAGGCTAATCTTAAAAACTGTGTTCATGTTATGAGAAAATTCCAGAAAAGGAACATCTGGGCTTTGTGGAGAAGAAGAGGAGGTGGGTGCAGTCTGGACGGGTGTTCGTGGGGATGGAGGTTTTTGGTTCTCTTTAGGAGTTAAAGGGGAGTCCTCTTTTTGTCCTCCTGTTGAGATCTGGGATGAATCCTCCTGTTATTCTGACGTAGCCTCTTTCTGTGTCATCTTTCTGGCTATCTTTATCTTGGCTTATTCGGGTTGTACTGGGCTTATCATTTGTTTTGGCACTGGTTGAGCTTTGTTTTGGGACAAAGCTGATGGTGCATGGTTCACAGAATAGACGGTGTTTGAAATCAGCCATTTTTCACCTGACCTATTTAGAGAGAAACCATCTGTTAAACTTATGTCTCCTCTCCCAAAATATGTTAAAGTTTTCTATGGAGGTTACAGTTGTTTGTTTGCATGTTTTTTTCAGCCATTTGTTAGGGTCAGAACTCTGGAAAAAAAATCTCATCTCCACAATTAATGGGCATGTGAGTGCTGCTGATAAACACCTTGACATTAAGGCCATCAACTAGATTTAGCAGATGAATGTAATCCTCTTTCAATACTTCTGATTTTCTTATCTGGGTGGCATCGCCCAGGGCTTCAGCTTGTATGATGAGTTTTTCCAAGGTCGGGCGTTCTTTCAAGATCTTTGGAAGGATGTCTGATACGTTAGACACCAGGGTACAGTTCAAAGGGCAATAAATCAACACCTCTGTGTTTTTCTTGTTACAGAAATGTTTAATCCCACTTACAGATGCGTTGCATAATATCAGGGTCCTTGGCCCTGCAGCTTGTTTTTTTCTCTGGTAGCTTAGAGTGAAGATTGTTGACATACCTTTGATTGTTGCCATCATCCTCCTGGGTCTCATGTTGGAGTGGAGCAAATCTGTTTAGTAACGGCATTCCAACATTTCCAGCAGGTGTACTTCTATCATTTGTTGTGAGAACAGCCCATTGTTGTTTCACTTTTCTTGGGACACTTCTGTGTGGTATCGGCCAGTTTTCTTTGTCTAGGTGTGGGGTTTGTTGATCCTTTGGCCTTGCAGTGAATTCGGTTGGTTCACTGAGTTGCTGGGCTGGTGGTCACCATTCAGAATCACAGGCAGGGTTGTTTCATTTCCATACACAGCATTTACATCATAATTCACTTTGAGTTGGCGGATTTTCAGCTCCATGACAGCTATTTTCTGTAGAAGTATGTCAAAGTCCTTTGTGTTGAAGTGAGGCATCTTTTAAATCGGGTGTTTTTTCTCCATATCCACTTCATGTCGAATTCTTTCCATAAGAGCGTTTTTTCTGAGAACTGACTCCTCTGGGGTTGAAAAGAGGCATTTTGTGTGGATTAGCTGAAAACTAAAATAGTCCACACGGGGGGAAAAATCAAAATCAAAAATAAATTAAAGAACATTAATAAAATAACTAAATCCAACTTTCTGTAGTTTTAGCTAAGAGATAAATAGGAGATAAAAAATGAAAGGCAGGAAAATGCAAGCAAGCAGGGAGCAGAAAAAAAAGTGTCCGAGCAGGCAGAGAGGTGGAGAGCAGGAGACCAGAGGATGCAGGTAGTGAAAGACCAGAACAGACGATGTAGACCATGGAACCGCCAGAACGGGCAGAGCAACCGGCTCAGACTCGAGGGGAAATCAGGCAGAACTGCAGCATGCAAACACAGGCATTTTTAACTGAAGAGTCCAGCTGGCTTAGCACACAGGATCCAGCAGAGGCAGAGCAGATCACATCGGAAGAGATTAGACAAGAATAGAGCAGACCTTCTGTCAGGGATGAGTTGGCTGAAGCAGGTATATGTAGGCTGGTGAACTGTTCACCGTGAACAGGTGACCAGAGTTGAATGTAATCACTGGCAGCAGGTGGAGTTGATGTAGGCTAATTTACTTGTGGCTAAGGTGATTGGATAGTGGCTGAGAGGTGACAGGCTGATGGGAAAAGTCCTGAAAAGACAAAAGCAAGACAAACAAAAACCTAAATCATGACAACTATCAGCTTTATCAACATATTGTGCATGTATATAAAGCCCAACTGTTACACACTGTCCCTTAATATTTATTTTATTGAATATATTATTTAACAGCTTCTGAAAACCATGACCATGTCTGAATCTAATCATCAATACAATTGTGGCTATTTTCATAATATTTGAGCTGTTAATATTGTCTTTTTAATGTATTTTTGACCCCCAGCAGGTATTCCTGGTTCAGTGGTTTATTATTTGTATCATCTGACCAAGGAACATAAGACATAAAAACCTACTTACATCATTTTAGATGTATTTCAGTAAAGATAACGAAAGTAAAATCCTGTGTTGTTTAAAGCAACTTGGTAGTTAAATCTGATTCTGAAAGTCTAATGCTCATAATCAAATAGGTAAAAGGGTACAACACTCCTCCCAACTCTGTTTTTGATGCTCTAGATGCAGGGCTGACTTTTAAGTGCACAAGTTGAGGTGTTGGACGCATTTTTAATAATCAAAATGCAGCCTTAATGCAGCATTAAGCATGCAAATAGTCTTTAGGATCAGATAAGACTTGTACTCGAGTCCAAAAAGTCCTACAGCAGTCCTTTTGTTAACGCTATAAATGGACGTGTTGTTGCATGAATTAGTCACCCAAACGATCCCTCGATGATGGACTCATGCCCACAGCAAGTACTGTGCAATAATTTAAAATCTTCATTTTACAGAACTGTGCAAAATGTCCAGCCGGCCATTCCCTGAGAAAGTAGAGTGTGCAAATAGGCATTACCAGTAGTGTGTTTATAACATGTAAAAGACCATTAGCAAAAATGTTTTTACACAAGGTACAATTTTTTGTAAAGATCTCTTTACAGATACAAAACAAATCTATGTATAAAACTTTTGTTGTGATTTTCACATTGCAAGTACACATTTTTACTGGATTTATCCCTTCTCAGCTGATTGGTCAACATCATGTCAATCACAAATATAACAATCCAATCAGTAACCAGATGTGTTTGGCTGTCAGGGTTGTGCTCTACTGAGCTACAATTTCTGGAAGAGTACTGCATGATAAATATGGAAGATGGAGCTAGCACTTTTGCTGCTGATATTGCGTCACCTGTTTTCTGTTGCTGCATTGTGGATTGTGGTTTTGGTGTTTCAGACTCTCTTGATTTTATCTTAAATCTGTTTTCTGTGACATTTCTCTGCTTCTAACACATAAGTACATTTAAAACACATTCTCTGTTGCTCCACTTCACGTTTGGGAACTCCTCGTGTTTCACATGGTTTGCCTTTCTCGGCATGGTAAGAGGTCACTAGCCTAGCCTAGCTTTAGCCTTACAATGGCTTCCTCCCCTAGCCTTTCGTTAGCTTCTCCGTATCTAAGACTCCCCTCTTTCCTGCTCTGTGCATCTGATGTTTAGTTATTCCTCTGCCTTCCTTAGTGATAATGGCACACGGAGGCGAGGGTGTCAGAATTGGAGACCCGGCTCCGTGCTGTTGAAAAACCAGCAGATAGCGCCCCTTAGATTGCATAGAACCGCAGAGTTAGCTTAATGTAGCGGTTCCCCAGCAGTACCCATGCAGCCAAGTAACCAGGCCAGCTGGGTGACAATACGCAGGAAGCATAGGTCTGGATTCCAGCCCCAAGGTCACCACCAACCTGTCTGCTTGTCTAACAGATTTTCCCCACTCAGCGACACACCCGCTGAGAAGCCGACTCTAGTAATTGGCCACTCCATAGTCAGAAATGTGACTCTAGAGACACCAGGGACCATAGTCGAATGCCTGCCAGTGGCAGGTGCTGAGCATAACTGCAGTAAGATTATTTTTCACGCTGTCAGTAATGACACCCGGTTATGCCAATCGGATGTCACTAAAGATAGTGTTGCTTCGGTGTGTAAATTTGCTAAAACAATGACGTAGTCCGTAATTTTCTTTGGTCCCCTGATCTGACCAGTGATGACATATTTAGTCGCATGTCATCATTCAACCGCTGGTTGTTTAGGTGGTGTCCTGAAAACGATGTGGGCTACAATGATAACTGGCAAACTTTCTGAGGAAAACCTAGTCTGATCCAGAGAGATGGTATCCATCCCATTTTGGATGGTGCAGATCTTCTTTCTACGATCTGGCCAGATTTATAAATTCTTCAAAATGTTGACAACCCAGGGTCCAGAACAGGAAGCAGAGCCGTAGTTTAACACACCTCTTTGCATCTTCTGTACTGTTACCCACCCATTACCCTATTGAGACTGTGTCTTTCCCACGGCCAAAACTAAAGAGATTAAAAACTGATCTAAAAGGAGAAAATCATACAAATCTCATACAAATCGATATGACTCAACCTGAACCAAAAAAATAAAAGAATTAAAAGTGATTTATTAAATGTAAGGTCTCTCCCTCCAAAGACTTTGTTAGTCAATGAATTGATTTCTGATAATCAGATTGATTTATTTTGTCTCACAGAAACCTGGCTGCAAGAGGACTACATAGAATAAATGAGCCAACTCCCTCTAATCATTAAAATTTCCACATTCCCAGAACTATGCGGGAGTGGTGGCCTAGTGGTTAGAGCATTGCGCTTGGGTCCCGGAGGTTCAACTCTCATTGACTGACACTCTGGGTCCCTGAGCAAGACCCTTAACCCCAGACTGCTCCCCGGGCAGCGCACAGTGGCAGCCCAGTGCTCCCCAAGGGGATGGGTTAAATGCAGGAGTGAATTTCTCCATTGTAAGAACAATAACGTTCAAATATTATTACGAGAAGAGGAGGAGGAGTAGCAACAATCTTTCAGTCTGATTTATCTATTTGTCCCAGGTCAATTAATAACTCCAATTCTTTTCAACATTAAACCCTTAGTGGCCCTCATCCAAACTCCAAAGAAATAAAACCTCCTTGTTTGGTATCGTCTCAGTTTTTATATCAGTTCTCAGACTTCTTTGTCATGAATCAGACACAGAAGACCCCGTATTCAGCCAGACAGCAGAGGTTTGAGTTAAAGGTGATTTATTAACAGAAGATAAAACAGGCAGAAACTAAAAATGGGCATAAAGCCAAAAACTGGAGGTCAGTGTCAAAAACTCTGAAATAGTTCAAAACCCAACTAATGGCAAACTGAAAATAAACTACACAGACGTCAGGTTGGCTTAGTAACAAAAAGGGCAGGATTAATCAGATTATCAGGGAAACAGACAGAATCAGAA